>NW_018192524.1:0-370 GCF_001263595.1 Phalaenopsis equestris
AAGGATGTGTTAAGAGACCGGATCCAGGAGAAGGGATGCTACATTGTGAAAGAAAGCTTTGGGACTCACATCGAACCCAAGAGGTAATGACTGGGAATTTCAATTTTGCTACAATAAGAAGAAAATCTCAAGAACTCATATCCAACTCAAGCGTTAGAAAAGGGTGTTACATTTTAAAGGAAAGCTCGGAGACTCACATCCAACCTAAGAGGTGACAGAAAAAGAGTAGGTAGGAGGCCTATCCCCAAAGCTGAGATGGGAAGGATGGAGGCCTACAATCCCGAGTGCTAAGATGGGAGTAGGACGGATGCCTACAATCCTAAGTGCTGATATGGGAGTAGGATAGAGGCCTACAATCCAGAGGGAGTAA
>NW_018192525.1:0-370 GCF_001263595.1 Phalaenopsis equestris
AGGGCTACCGAGGTCCCCGCGGACGACGCGATTCACAGATCGCTGACCGGGGATCTCTAGTTGTGTTGGGTGGACTACCTTCATGATCAGGTAGACTCAGGGTTCTAGTGGCTTGGGATGACGGGTCCATTGTATCCCGACCTGACTACCTCTACCTCTTAGGATTATTTATCTCCACCTTTGACTACCCCTGTTGAGTCCTCTCTGCTCTTTTGACTTCGTTGATTTCACTTTGACGGCCTGATGCCGATAAGCTCTCTCCCGTTTGGGATACGATGATTTGTCCTCTGTCATTACGGCCTGGATGTGGTATGAAGTATCGGGATACCTCCGTCAAGTGATTTATGGTTATTTCATAGGTACCGTGTGC
>NW_018192526.1:0-370 GCF_001263595.1 Phalaenopsis equestris
TCTTATGAGAAGTCATTCTAAAGGAAGTCATAGAGCTTTGAAGATGGAACTTCCTTTTCTAAAATTGTTTTAAGAGAAAACTAAAAGATCTTGAAGGAGATTTAAACCCTTCTCCTTGAGCTATTCTAAGTTTTCTTAAAGATTATAAATTTAGAGCTCATTTAATTGAAGTGTAAATGTTTCATTCTTAATAGTTTGATTTATAATATAAAAGATGTTTTCATTTTATAGTACTTTTAATTGGTGTAGAAAATTATTTTGATGAGTTTATTAATTTGAAAAGACTTTTAAACTTTATAACACTTTTAATTGAAATAGAAAATCTTTTTATGAGCTTTTAAACCTTAGATAAAATACACTTTCTTTTAGC
>NW_018192527.1:0-370 GCF_001263595.1 Phalaenopsis equestris
AGGTAGGTAGGTCATACGCTCCACCTGACAATTCGAGCTCTTCACTCATCACAAATTTATACAGTAGCTTGTTCGAATCTCAACGGCTGTTTGCACTTACTAACAGACACACCTAACATTCTTTACACATGTGAGCCACTGAGTTAAGACTGTAGATGGCCACCCTAAAAAAAGAAATAGTCACATGTGACTAAAATTCAAATTTAAAAAAATGAAAAATTCAAAAAAATACCTGCCCTGACTATGGCTGTCTACGTTAAGGAAGCAAAAGTAGGCAACAAATTAATTGCTAAATGGTTTTTGGCTTACTGTGGAACTTTGTCTGGTTTTGTGTCTACACATGGCTATCTTGTTCCATTTTGTCTGCAAA
>NW_018192528.1:0-370 GCF_001263595.1 Phalaenopsis equestris
GGTGTCTGTACGTAATATTAATATTTTCTCCTAAATTATAGAGATTCAAATGAAGAATAGCTCAGAGTAAAAATTATTTATGTACAATGAGTATAAATAATCTATTTGGAGTAAAAGCTTATGAGATGGAAAATTAATCATAATAAAAGCAAAATTTGGATTAAATTAAACTCAAATCAATGTTAATGAGTCATACTCAGATGGAATTGAGATCGTATAAAACAAAATTTTAGCAATACATGAGTCTGGCTCAAGATTGGATTTCAATGTATTTGAGCTGATTTCAAACATCCTGACCAGGACTACAGCGTTTTCTTTTTGGGGGCATTTACATGCATACCACTCAATTTTTATTTATTTACATATCTAA
>NW_018192529.1:0-370 GCF_001263595.1 Phalaenopsis equestris
AAATTTGTCCCAAACCACCTTAATTCATAAAAAGTAGTCTGTGGTGCCTCAGGCACTGGTTCTGGCCCTTCAGGCGCCAAGTTGCTTAACACCACGTTGTTATGGGTTTTGTCACTTTAGGCGCCAATTCTGGAGCTTCAGATGCCAATTCTAGCACTTCAGGTGCCATCTCTATGTAAAATGGTGCTTCAGGTGCCCATTCTAGCGCTTTAAGTGCCAGCTCTCTGTGAAGTGGCGCTTTAGGCTCTAGTTCCGACTCTTCATGCACTAGAATCACAAAATTCATTATTTTGGCTCTAAATTTCATAATTTGTGCTACTTTTGCTCCAAGTTCCTAAAATTGATATATCTACATCAAAAACATGAAAAT
>NW_018192530.1:0-370 GCF_001263595.1 Phalaenopsis equestris
AAATGTTTAATTATGAAAAACATTAACAACAAATCAATTAACAAGTGAAAAGGTTTGTTTCATAAATTCAAATTTTGTCATGCATCATAATATCCCGAATGATGAGCAATTTTTATTATCATTATATGAAAATAATGTGAGTTGAGAAGACACGGCACTATAAATAACTTTTTTTTAAAGTAACTTGTTAGTTGTTGAAAATTTAAAAAAAAACTAATCATGATTATAATAAACAAATAAGAAGGCTTACTCCGACGAGGGCATATAAATTAACAATTTTTTTAAAGGAAATAAATAAATATAACAATTTTTTTTTATTTTGGCGCCGCATACTCAGGTAAATTAGTCGGGCATCTATTTGTCAATTGTA
>NW_018192531.1:0-370 GCF_001263595.1 Phalaenopsis equestris
TATTAGAAGCTTTGTGGGCCTACCAGACAACGTTTGTAACTAGCACTTAATGTACACCGTGAAACTTCAGATTCATCGTCGCCAATCAGATCACATCAGAAAAAAGTTCAAAACTCGAACTTGAAAAATTAGAAAGTTTCGAGGGAAAACAACTAGAAGCACAACAAAATTTGGAGCTCTACCAAGTAAGGATGTTACAGGCTCATGAAAAATTGTTCCGCCTGAGGGCATTCAAAGTCAGTGACCTTGTTCTTATTTTTAAAAGAAATATTCTTGCACATCGCAAGATGGGTGGAAAATTTGAACAAACTTTGGAGGGACCATTTGCTATAGAGAAGGTTTATTCAAGAGGATCTTACCAGCTGGTGGA
>NW_018192532.1:0-370 GCF_001263595.1 Phalaenopsis equestris
TTGCATCCAATGTTGAAATAGATAAGAGAGAGAGAGAGAGAGCAAACATTGCACAGCTTGTGTTCCAAACATTAATGATTATCGGTTGTCTGTATTAGAAGTATTATTGTTATGTTTTACAATATAAAACCGTAGCCTATAAATTGTCTTTGGCCTTTTCTTCTCTCATTCATCCCTAAATTTAGATATATTTATCGTAGTATATCATAGCGTGTAATTTCATTCATAGTTTTCGCAGACACAATTCACTTTTGTGTGATCTAATTTGTCTTCTTCGCTGAAACTCTCGATTCATCTTCATTCAACACCGCTTGGTACAGTGGCCTTGGATTTGCAGTATTATATTTTGTCGAATCGGTATTTGCATTTG
>NW_018192533.1:0-370 GCF_001263595.1 Phalaenopsis equestris
CACTATGATAATCAGTATGTAACACTTCTATTGTTTTCAGAACGGCGAATAGCATGATTGGATGCAAAATTTTTGCGTGTGTTTCGCTGACGGCCTGTCGTGAATCGAAGGACGTCAAAACGAAGGAAGGCCTCTGCGTTTCGCGGCGAGAGCTCTGTTGCAACTAGTTTTGGACGTCGCGCCCATTTTCAATTCATGTAATCCCAATCCTATATCCCCATAAATATCCTCGCCCCTCTCCTCATTTGTCACCTTTATATTTTAGGGTTGATCCTCGATTGTGCTAGTCTCTCCGCGTTATTGGTGTCGTCATCTACCTGCCCCCCTCCGACGAAGGTTTTTTCCTTTATGACTTTTTTGCATTTTTTTT
>NW_018192534.1:0-370 GCF_001263595.1 Phalaenopsis equestris
TCTTTTTATCATAGAAAGCTCAAAGGTTAGGAAAATATTTTAGTTTACTCATCCAACACAACCACCGTACAACTAACATTTATGTCCATCAATGACCATTGTTGTTGGATCACTTTTATTTGGCCACCGTGGTTAGACCGCCTCCACCATATAATTGTCACTATCAAACTACTGCCATCTCATCACCATCATTGGCTTACCACCAGCTAACCATCATCATCTAACTTCTTCTATCAAATTACTGATGTTGGGTCACTATCAATGTTGAATCTTTGCTACCTGGCCATTATCATCAGACCTCCATCAAATAATTACAACACAAAAAAGGTAATATTTTAATAATATTTCACTGATCGATCAAGGTATTCAA
>NW_018192535.1:0-370 GCF_001263595.1 Phalaenopsis equestris
TAACTCCATAATTTCCACCCAATTGATATCTAAAAATTTTCATCATAATCCCTTGAACCATTTTAAACCTTAAATTGACCCAAATACAAACCCTAGCCCAATTTAAATCCGTGTTTAACCCAAATGCCCTAAAATTGACCATGAGTTAAATTCCACTAAATTGAACCTTACAATCAATCCAATCCTACCAAATTCACTTACTAAATTTCTCATGACATGTTCTTAGACAAAATTGAGCCATTAATTTGTTTAGATCTAAATACAAATCAAACCTAAAACCAAGCTTTAGCCAAAAACCCCAAATTTGAAATCATTACCCAAATTAACTTAACCCATTGAACTCATCCCTTGCATAACCATTCTGTCTAGG
>NW_018192536.1:0-370 GCF_001263595.1 Phalaenopsis equestris
TTTTTTGATTAAAACAATATAAATAGTTACAAGAGCTATTTGGAAGGAAAATATTTAATATTTCAGCAACGTGAGTCGAGACATGTCCTCGGTTAAGTAGTCATTTGAAGATCGCCAACAAGCTTGCAATAATTACCTTGATTCGTTTCTTGTTGAGTCTGACCTGTAACTCAGCTCAGAGAGCCACTACTTAATTACAATGAATCAGCATGCATCCTTCCATCCTCTCAACCCGAGTCTGTAGATCTCAAGCGAGTCATTATCCAGTCCTCTGGCGGCGCGCTTGTCGGTCACCTTTTTGGGAGAATATATTTTTAATTTAAATTAATATATATAGTTTTAGAAAATAATATTTTAATTTTTAATACGA
>NW_018192537.1:0-370 GCF_001263595.1 Phalaenopsis equestris
AAAAACTCTAAGATGAGCGAGCAACCGACAGTTCGACCTAGCAAATGGGATGAGAAAAGACTAAAACACGAGTTGTATGATATCACGACCGACAATTTCCTCAAGAGCCAAGTCTTCAGTCAACACAAGCAACCAAAATAATGCAAATGAAAACCTCAACACAACACTGGCCAAAGAGTTGATTCGAAGAAAATGCTTCTACGCCAACGAGATAGCGCAAAAGATGTCAGAACAAAGCGCAGGGGGTACCTTTGCACAGTGTGTCGTCATTAATTCAAGCAATCATGTTTTAGCTTTAAAACTTTTCTTATTTTTATCCTAGCTGTTGTTATTAAGGAGCAAGAAAATCAGAAAACTTAACATGTATACC
>NW_018192538.1:0-370 GCF_001263595.1 Phalaenopsis equestris
ATTGCCTTTGTTGTTGTCTCTAAGTTGTGTTATGTGAGATTATGCCTTTGATTTTCTTATTATACATTTTTATGATAAGAATTAAAAATTTGCCTTTTGAGTGAACTTACATTTTTTTTTTAATGAAATTTATGCATAATTGTTAGTGAGATGATTAATATCATGTTAGGCTACTAATTTCTTATAATTTTTTAGGATTTTCATGAAGTTAGGGCGGGACAATCTCTCTTCCCCTCACCAATTTTTTTTTCTCTTTTTTAAAATTATTTTTAGGGTTAGCACGCACTATTATTTGTTATGAAATAATTGAAGTCAAGTTTCACTTCTCTGAAATGGTGAAACTTGTCGCTCGCTCCCGAGGATGTAGGCA
>NW_018192539.1:0-370 GCF_001263595.1 Phalaenopsis equestris
GCAACAACAACGCAGAAGAAATGACACAACATTATGCAAAAAAGGACTCCAAGATTAACAATAACACAAAAGGAGAAGGCACAACAATAGGTCAAAAAGGAGGAACAACAACAAATCATATGACACTTCAGCTTGAGAAGAGTAAGTGTGCATTCTCCCCTCCATATTGAACTGATTTAAAGGCTAAAAAATGGGTAAAAGGACTCCAAATATGCAAAATTTTAAAAACTTTAAAAATTTTCAGGTTTGCATCCCAATAAAAGTGCACATCCACTGTCGTGTTGTTGCATGTCATCGCGCAAATAGTTTCATGAACTATTTGAAGCCCCGAGGCCTAACTCTACACACTTGTGAATCGTTATCAGCCCGA
>NW_018192540.1:0-370 GCF_001263595.1 Phalaenopsis equestris
CGAAAGGCCGCGATACCTGTTCCCGCTCTACTGTCGCAAAGGTCGCTTATCCATATTTAATTAATCGTCAGATAATCTTTATCTCTTAGGGTTAATCTTAAGAATATTATTTTTAAAATACTGTTGTGATGTTGGCTTGAACTTATAGTACAATTGAAATAAAACACCATCATAACAAGCGAAAATGACGCATCTAAACAAAAACAATGAGAAAAAAAATCACTCAATTAGGATTTTAATAAAAACCTATAATTAAATAATTAATTAACATGCTCTGTTAGTAAATACTCTTAACACTCCAGATCCTCTCCTTCCCTGTTGTGAACTGGGTTAGTATACGGTTCGGGCTGCCGCTGCCGTCGACGTGGGA
>NW_018192541.1:0-370 GCF_001263595.1 Phalaenopsis equestris
ATTAGATTTTCATGGTTCTTCGATGGGGAAATAACTTTATTTGATGAATGATGATTTATAGAAAAGATCTACAGCAAGAAACAAAAAAGAATTGAGACAAAAATATTAGAAATGAAAAAATTCAAAAATTTAAAAAATAAAGAAAACTAACATTCATCTGTGAAGAGGATCATCCAACTTCTTCATTAGAGAGGCCAAACCACCAAGCCCTGCTTGCTTGAAATTGACTACAAATGAATTATCATTGCAACAACCTATCCATTTTATTTTTCAACCGCTTCATAATTATTACAACATTTAGTTCAAATGACAAAGGGAGAGAAAGAGAAGGTGGCCAGAGTTATTTTAATTTTAAGTGGGTGATATAAAG
>NW_018192542.1:0-370 GCF_001263595.1 Phalaenopsis equestris
TTTTTTTTTTCTCTTAAAATGCAGCAAAATAAATTTTATAAATTCACTTGCAAAACACTTTCATTTCTATATAAAATTAAGTCATGTCAGCTGAATATATGAACATATGCACCTGGTGGAATGGGTAGCTCGGCCCGTTGGTTGGCATCTATGATATAAGACCTCTCTGGTCGGGCGTTCGAATCCCCTCTGACACAATTGACATTAAGGAGGTGGTACTCGAATTGTTAGACATATTATGGATGGCTGGAGGCTAATATAATAGCCTCTGACCATTATGTGTGTGCGTGTGTGCTGAACTCAAATTTGTCCTGAATCACATTGGGCGTATTAGGAGAATGAAATAATAGAAGAAAGAGTAAAGAGAGAT
>NW_018192543.1:0-370 GCF_001263595.1 Phalaenopsis equestris
AGAGTGTCAAGCACATTTTGGGGAAGTCTTGCCACTTAAGTGGACTGGTTTAAATTTGGATTAAGGCTACCGCTCTGCCACGAGCTTTGATCCATTTTCAATTATTATGATGTTATCATGGCTCAGGTGACACCGAGCTCTATAGCTATCATTATGGTGTTTTTCATCTTCCTCCGGTGATTAGAACTTCCCTGGTCCACTGAGCTTTTCTCCTACCTTTTTGAGTTCAGAGTGGACAAAGATGACTATCTGGTTTTCTCATCCAGCGTAAAACTTCAAGTGCTTGGAGTTGAATGCAAAATAAGGGCCAACAATCGAAGTTTGTTGTCATCTTGAACAAGAGAGGTTGGGGTATCTCCATCATTTTCAA
>NW_018192544.1:0-370 GCF_001263595.1 Phalaenopsis equestris
TGATCAAATGTCCGCCACGACAAGTTAAGCATGTCGCTCAACACCTAAAAGTCGTTCTATATCCAATTCAAAGGAAGAATTCATCCACACCTTTAATGCCATTTAAGACCTTCTCCCATTTTTTTTTCTTCCTCATTGCCTTCTTACCATTTCACCTTAATATTTGGAGGAGGATCATTTTATCCAAGCTCAAAGGTAAGAGGAAATAATACATCCAAACAATGCATGTGATACAACGGAGGTCCAAACTCTGCTCATTTCCGTTGTATCATGTCCGTTATCTGGACACAGCTCTGTGTCAGGACACATTATTTTTTTCAAAGATAGGGGGTGTCAAAGAGTCGAGCTTGAGCGAGTTAAACACATGTTC
>NW_018192545.1:0-370 GCF_001263595.1 Phalaenopsis equestris
AAAATAAACTTCATAGTGCAAAGTTTATAAATATAGATTTTTGTGATAGGAAAAAAAAGAATGTGACTTTTTTAAAAGTGGGTCCATGGTGAAATCCAATTTTGGATTTCATGCATACTAATGTATTAAGTCTTACTCTAGTTCACTCGATTGAAGGTTCTCAATATTTTCGCTTTAATTGATGACACATAAGAAAGGTATGAATGTATTTCTTGAAACATAATTCTAATGTATTTGATTTGTTTAATAAGTGGAAAATTAGTTGAGAATGGGAAATATTTGAGGTTGAACTGTCTTAGATAAGATAATTGTGTCAAATATCGTAATTAGAGGTTCAAGAGTTTGTGCTTCTAGAGGGATCAAAAATGAG
>NW_018192546.1:0-370 GCF_001263595.1 Phalaenopsis equestris
TCTCTTCTCAAAATCGTAGAATGAGGGAGTAATTTCGTCAACTAACTTGCACCAGAGCCAAAAAAAGCCCTACTGATTTGTGAGACAAAAAACCTAGGCTTCCCATCGTAATGGATTTTGATATACTTTGTCGATGGAGGAGAGAAAAATATAATATCATAAGGGAATGACAACTTTGTTTTCCTATAAAAGAAGTACAATCAAGACAAAAATATTATAGCTTAAGAGCGATATCAAATGAAAACAAGAACAATCAACTTCACACAATTCATCGTTTCATAATTTAAATGTTAAAACATTCCAAAAAAAAACTTTCAAGCCTCCGGTTGAACTACGTGCATAATAATCCCTCAATAACCTCTGCTCCGCG
>NW_018192547.1:0-370 GCF_001263595.1 Phalaenopsis equestris
AAAAAAATGCAATAATGGGCCAATGACCATCACACAGAACAAAACTACAAATTTTCCATTTTATTTTACTTTCATCTACCCATATAAATGAAGTAGTTTCTATCATTTGACTTTGAACAACTAATGAAACTATTACAACTGGACTTAGATATCAATGTTCTCTACATAAAGATAGCAAGAAGTTTAGAAAGATGAGAAGAATGTAATTTGAGGAATGACCTATTTAAATTTAAACATAGTTCCTTGATAGATTCCCAATGCATTCTTTAATAATAAAAAAAATTGATGCACTAGAAGAATCACCTTGATTTGGGAGTGGAATGTTGCAAGATAAAAACAACTTAAACTTTATAAAAAACTAATCAAAATT
>NW_018192548.1:0-370 GCF_001263595.1 Phalaenopsis equestris
AAGTTGTCCAACTTAGGAGTGGAAAGGAATTAAATTTTGGAGTTCAAAAAGAAATTGAAGTTGGGAGAGAAATTGAAGAACTAAAAAGCCCGAGGAACTATTTCTAAGTAGAAACACTTGTTTCTCCAACTAAAATTAATTTTAAAAAACCACCGCTTCCTTTTCCTCAAAGACTAAGACAAAAAAAAATTGATCAACAATTTTTTAAGTTCTTTTTGAGATATTTAATAAGCTTATAATTAACATTCCTTTTGCAGAAGTTTTAGAAAATATGCAAAGTTCTGTAAAATTTGTGAATGAAATTTTAAACAAAAAAAGGAAGTTGGAATATTTTTAGACTGTTGCACTTAGTGAAGAATGTAGTGCAATA
>NW_018192549.1:0-370 GCF_001263595.1 Phalaenopsis equestris
AAAAAAAAGTTTGAATTTGTATTTTATAATTTAAAATTTATTAGTTTTTTTCTAGAAGCTTTGAATTTTTAAATTTGAGATTTGTATGGTCTAGTCATAAAAAAAGATATAAAGGAAATGAATTGTTTATGAATATGGTTGATTATTTCCTTCATTAATGACTACTTACCTTTCCCTTCAAAATTTTCTCAAACTTTTTTTGACTTTTTATCATTTTAATCTATATAAATATAACTGATATATGTTGTTGAATGAGAGTAAAACTTTATCAATTTTTGCTTGGTGCTTGAAGACTTCATTTGTATTTCTTTTCTTTGGTGAGATTAGGTGGTTATCCTCGCTTTATTTTTAATTTCATTTTGATATTATC
>NW_018192550.1:0-370 GCF_001263595.1 Phalaenopsis equestris
TTCCTGCTCCTATTGATATTGTTGGGCATATTGACTCTCCTGATAAGGTTTTGAATGAACTGGATAATATTTTTGACTCTAAACTTCTACATTTAAACAATCAAATTGATTTTTCTAAAGCTCCACTTGTTGATGATTATCTAATTTTGACTAAATTGGAACCTGAAGAGGATTGGATGATTCAAAGATCATCCAGGAAAAAGAAGTTAAAAGGGTAGTAGAGAGCATAATTATGTTAATCCTAAAGCTCTTAATAGTCTTAGTACGGGTAAAGATGTTGCTCCAATTGACATAGCTTCTTCTAGGATTACTAAAGGAAAGAAAGTTAAAGATGAAGTTCAACACTCTAATTTGGAACATTAGAGGCATA
>NW_018192551.1:0-370 GCF_001263595.1 Phalaenopsis equestris
AAAAGGATTCAAATGCTGGTTTCAAGCTTGAAAGTGTGCTTTTTCAAGGAAGTATTTACATACATACCACTCAACTCCCATATATTAACATATCTAACACCTAAACTCTACTAATCATATTTATGCCATCCAAATTTTTCATATTGCATCAAACTTACTAAAATTTTGACTCTTAAATGTGGAATGCACTTTCTCATGCATAGTTAGGCTGGCATGTAAGTAAACATTGAAATTTAGGTCATGGTATGCAAATATATAAGAATTGAATAGTGGGCAAGTAAAGTCCCCTTTATCTTATTTCACTGAAATTTGAATTTTGGATATGTAAACACATTAGAATTGATTGATATACATATTTCTTGGAATCTTT
>NW_018192552.1:0-370 GCF_001263595.1 Phalaenopsis equestris
TGAGATTTTTAATAAATTAATTTATTTATATTGTTCTATGAATATGTGTTATGATGTGTGGGTGTGTAATAATATTATTGACAAGTTTTATTTAAATTAGGATTAACAATTAGTGATTTCAGATTTGAAGGAGAAATTAGAGGAGAGTGCTAGTTTACGGGGGATCGATCCGAACAATTTATAATATAAACCTTCATATTTAAATGAAGCAAATTATCCAAATGTTACACACACATATATATATAGAGAGAGAGAGAATTTACTTGAATAAAAAATCGAACACTTGATAGTTTCTTGGGAATTGAAGAAGAAGTGAAATCAAGACATTCAAAGAAAGACAAGGTAAAGATTTATAAATTTTATGAGTTAA
>NW_018192553.1:0-370 GCF_001263595.1 Phalaenopsis equestris
ATATGTCAAATATAAGCATCACTACTTCTAGAAGTTAAAATTTCTTCAAAATCATGATTTGAGGAAGCTGTTAAGTTTCAAATTATAAAGTTATAGTCCACTCCAATTTAAAATCAAACACTAAACTAAAAAATCCAAGCAGTTCTTATTGACTTCATTCTTCTACCATTTAAAAAGCCAACTTGACTGTCCATGCAATCGTTCACCTTAAAAGGGTTACCAAAAATATACTTTGTAACCCTAAACAATAATTGAGTTCACAAACTACTCTTTTTCATGTCACCAGACAAAACGGTGAAGTGAGTGAATGCATTATCGCTTACCCTTCAAGTCTTGATGTTCACATTAAAGGAGTGTTTGGCTACAATTA
>NW_018192554.1:0-370 GCF_001263595.1 Phalaenopsis equestris
AATTATTCTTCTTAAGTTAGCATAGGATTAATTTACTTAAATTTACGGAGCCGTCTTACAGTAAGTTTCTACAATCGCATCTCAAGCTCGTTGCATGTTGTAAACAACTTGGAATATGTAAATATCTTATGATTTCAAAATATCTTAGATCATAAAGTAATTTAACCCAAAAAGTAACTTTTTTATCTCAAATGGGCTTCTTGACACAACCCAACCTTCTTTGGTCCTATCAAATCATCTTCTCTTTTCTTCTTATTGCTCCTGTCCTTTCTTATCTTCGTTTATTTATCGCTTAAGACCCTTACAGAAGTTCAAAAAGCAATTTCAACTCTTTTGACAAAACCTTGTCTTCATTAAAATGATAAAAATG
>NW_018192555.1:0-370 GCF_001263595.1 Phalaenopsis equestris
CCTATAATAACTTTTGGCCATTCTTTTAGAAAGAGAGAGAGAGAGAGAGAGTATAGTCTAATAAGAACCATTTGATATTTATTTTAGATTTTTCAGCTGTTTAACAGGCTTTGCTACTTTTTGCATAATTCTGTATGAAAAGTATTATTTAAACGTTAAAAGAAAAAGAAATATAATTTTAGAAAATTAAAATATAACAAAATTCAAATTTAATAAAAAATAAATTTAAATTTCCGTGAGAATTCACTGCCTTAATGCGAAATTAAATAAGAAAACAACAACATAAATTACTTCTACCATCATGGCATACAACCTTACTTTTATTTCATATTTAATGATTACGTTTCACTTGAAACTAAAAAAAATTTAA
>NW_018192556.1:0-370 GCF_001263595.1 Phalaenopsis equestris
ATTTTGGTCAAAATTGGTCAATTTGGTGAAATTGGGTCCAATGGATGGCTAGGATTGGTTTTGGGAACACTTGGAGTGATTTGGGAGGTTTTGGGAATTTTTTGGCCATAAGAGGCATCTTGGTAATTTTGGAAACTTTGGGGTATTTTGGGAATTTTTGAATGTTTTGGGCAATTTTGGTGGTTTGAAATAGTTTGGGATGACTTTTGGATAAAATTTGGTAATTTGGGCAATTTTGAGAATTTTAGGGATTTAACGTTAATTGGTATTTTTTGAAGAGTTATGGGCTCAATTGAAGATGCTAATCACAAAATCACCCTTATGGTGCCATGAAACCAAGGTAATCCCTATTTTGGATTCTCCATGTGTT
>NW_018192557.1:0-370 GCF_001263595.1 Phalaenopsis equestris
AATAAGAGGTGTAGGACCCAGTCTGAGACAAGAGGAGGTAGATTTCGTATCAAGCTTGTTTTGGTACATCGCTCCTAAACTACCACACCTACTAGGGGTCCACCCCACTTTTAGACCCATTATAAAAGTCTGAGGATTCCAAAACCTTTCAGTTTAATGGTGAATAAACATATGGCTCCAGGAACCAAAAGAGTTGGTTATACCTATTTAAGGAAGAAATGAGCGAGGTATGCCAACAGAGGAATGGTAGTCAAGCCCACTAGGGAAATGGAGACACTACCGACATTTAAAAATAAGACCTTATAATGAAATTGGAGAGAAGAATTAATCCCCGGCAGACTCGCCAGAAATTTTCTGCTAATTTTTTTTT
>NW_018192558.1:0-370 GCF_001263595.1 Phalaenopsis equestris
ACCTACCAGCACCCTGTCCTCCCTTCCTCGCAGCTAGACCTTACTGTCCAGCCCTCTGGACACCAACCCGCATCCCGCCAGCTACTCCAGGCAATCTTCCTTGCTACCCGGGTCACCCTCACCAGCGCTAACACCTTCCCTTGCCTTTCCCACTACTTTCTTTGTCGCCATACTCCTCCAACCATCAAATCAGCCACCATCCCTCCTTCCCAATCCCCTTTTCTAAACTACCACGCCACCTCCAACGCTTCCTCGTTCCCACACTACTACGTCGATGCCAGAACCACCCCATGTCCTCTTGTCCAGCCTTAGCCGGAGCATACTGTTGTTGTATTATTTTGTTCCAATGGTGTCACATTGTACCCCTATT
>NW_018192559.1:0-370 GCF_001263595.1 Phalaenopsis equestris
GGTGTAAGATATATGGAACAAAACGTACTTAAAATAGCATAATATATTATTTAAAATTAAGCAAGATGACTATATAAGGTTTTTTTCCTGAAAAATATGTTTTTACCTTCTTTAAATCCTCATGCTAATTAAGCAAATTTCATTAAAAAATCATCAATATATGGAACAAAAGACGCTTAATACATTGTTAAAACAAAAAAGATGACTACATAAGGTGTTTTCTTGAAAAATAATTTGTATACCCTCTTTATACACTCATATTGATTAAACAATGATCACTCAAAACCAATCAATGTATGCAACAAGTAGGTTTAAAATACCTTAATATATTATTTTAAACAATAATAGATAGCTGCATATGGTGTTTTTT
>NW_018192560.1:0-370 GCF_001263595.1 Phalaenopsis equestris
TATATATATAGCAAAAAGATATCTATTATTTCTATAAAGCAAAATTGTGTGTGAGAAAGCCCATAAGAAATTACAATAAATGAACAAATAAATTGACAATAGATAACCAGCTGCAAACTTTACCTACGCAAATGTTTCTTCTCATTCAATGTCTTTTTTTTAACTCTGTGTCTCTCGCTTCAGTTCTTGCGATCGATCATGCGGCAAGACATTTATAATGTGTCAGCAATTATTGTTGGTTAGTGCGGTAAAAAGGTAAATGAATGCATTATTTTGAAAATTGGATAGAATATATAATAATGGGGAGATTTACATATACACCGCGCAACATAACCATCACCCAAAGTTTGATATTTATATTGTAACACCT
>NW_018192561.1:0-370 GCF_001263595.1 Phalaenopsis equestris
TTTTTATCATTAGTAATATTTATTTATTTAATACTCATTCCATTCTTTAGTTTTCTCTAATTATGGATGCTACTTTTGAAGAAATGGTGCTATGAAAATGTAGGCATCAAGTGTAATTTAGGTGGTAAAAAATGGTATAATTATCTTGAGGTCTTGGAGCTTTATTGTTCTATCAATTAAATTTACTAATTACATGTTGTTTATAAATTTCACTTTGTAAATAAATTTTTAGGTGACAACCACGATCAAAAATAAGGTCTACATTATGTCAAATGCTTTGTTAAGTACCTCACTAGCTTTGAGAAAGTCATGAATAAAGATGTCTTCTCACCAGGTTCACTCAAATGCTTAGAGAGGTAACCCTTCTACA
>NW_018192562.1:0-370 GCF_001263595.1 Phalaenopsis equestris
TTTTTTTTTCTTTTTTCATTCGAATTCGAGTCAACCGGCCGAGTCTCTCATTTTCTTGATTCTATAAGTCTTTATCTAGCGCCTTCCCAAAAAGATAGCCAACCAAGAATTATCCGCGCCTGCCCGAGTGCTCAAAATCTTTTCCTCCCGGGGCTGCTTGCTTGGTTGAGTGATCGCCAGTGGCAGCCCTCTTCCTAAAGAGAAAGAGTCCTTTAGGGCAGGTCTACTGCTCGAAAAAAGACCATCCTCTCCTTTCAGTCGAGTACTTCGTTCCTCTCCTGCGTATCTGATGTGCTGCTGACTTATCTATCGTCCGATAGTTTTCCTGTTCGCAAGTAGTCGATGAACGGTTGACGCCAATCTTCTGTAA
>NW_018192563.1:0-370 GCF_001263595.1 Phalaenopsis equestris
TTTGGTCCACATGATTCTCCTCTATTCACTGAGCACAGGGGTATTTATTTTTATGATTTTTCTATACAATGTTATAAATTTTTAAAGTTTATGTAATATTTAAATCATTTAAATAGCTATTTTACTACTTATCTAACTCAACACCAACGCAACATTGGGTCTGTCGACGCTCCATGCATTGCGCTCCCACTTGACTCCACCTTTTGAGTCAATGCATCATCAGCCTATGTTCTGTGTTCCAAGCTCTCGTCCAACTCCACCTCCGCCATCCGATGGATACACATGCAAATGAACGACATTCGTTCACTTCCCCATCTAACTTAAACCAAGAACGCACATTTTCTAAACCTAAGATCTCGCTTGATACTCA
>NW_018192564.1:0-370 GCF_001263595.1 Phalaenopsis equestris
TAGAGCTACGTCAGGAGTCCGGACAGAAAATACGCCCTTATGTTCGAGTTTCGAATTCGGCCATCAACTAATTCCTTCAGTTCATTCTTTAGTTCATTGAATTATCATGTGGTATTAATTTTGCGTACATTTTATTTAATGGACGACGAAAAGAAATCAAATATATTACGTACACACTTTTCTTTGAAGAAAAAAAATCAAATTTTCAAAAATTATTTGAACTTTTCCATCAGAGTGTTGATCATTTCCGTCCAATGAATAAGATTCTAAAGCCACTCCTAAACACTAAACCAAATCCAATCTTTAATACTGGCGTCTGTAAGGAATCAATTCTGATTTCTGATTTTTTTTTCTCTTTTGTTTTTTTTTT
>NW_018192565.1:0-370 GCF_001263595.1 Phalaenopsis equestris
TGTGTCTAAAAATACTATTTATTTTAGGTGTATCAGCTACCAATTCCTCTATGTTCTTCTCTACTCGACTAATTCGTTGATCTTGTTGTAAAGCAAACCTTTATAATTTATCAACGATATCCTTCTTAATGTGTAGTTGAGTATCTCACGAATAAGGTGAGGGCCTTGCCTCAACAAGGAGGATCTCTACAAACTCTTCCTCCATGTAATCTGAAAAATCATGGTTTGTATCAGTTGTAGCTCTTTTTTGCTCTTGGTACAACTATGCAAAATGAGCTTTGAGTTTCTCCAAAGTGGCCTCAATCGATTCTCGTTTGATTGTCTTAAGGTCAATTGGAGGTTTTTGATGAACATCATCCCATTCATTGAG
>NW_018192566.1:0-370 GCF_001263595.1 Phalaenopsis equestris
TTTTCCTCTTATATTCATGTTTAGCTTTTTTTTTTCTTTGTTAAATTTTTTTAATCTTATTTCATGTTTTCTAAACTTAGTTATCATCATTAGCCAACTTTTTGGATCAGCATTGTGAATCCTCCTTTTTCATTTGTTGCTGTCTAGTTTTACTATATTTCTTTTTGAACAGATTTTATTCATTTAATGTTTAGTCTACCATTTTCCTTCCTAATTCTTTGATCATATTTTCTAAATTTAATGCATTTCTACCATCCGTTGTCCTTGTTTAAATCACTTAGTCTATTTTCAATCTCCCTATCTTCAATAGAGGATTCTAACATTTCTTTAAATAAGAATCATTCATTAATTTTTTTTTCCGATTTTTTTT
>NW_018192567.1:0-370 GCF_001263595.1 Phalaenopsis equestris
TGTAAATCAGTGCATGTGTGGTCCTCCACTCATCCTCTTCAGCACTGTCACTCTTTGACTTGATCCCCGTCCGGTATCATTCTAATCTCTTCTCCAATAGAGAACACTCAATCAAACGCGACCAACCCAGATAAGTGGTCGGCCCATCAAACTTCAGTTCGATAGGAAGGAGATCTCGTTTCACCTGCATCGGAGCACGTGCTGAGGTAGTGGCTCCAGTCGAGATGTTAACACCCTGTATTAGCCCGACCAAGACCTTCAGAACTTCAACATCTATCTTCCCTAGAAGTTCCAATCATTTAACTCTCTTACTATCTCCATCTCCTGAACTCCTCTATCACAAGGATAAGCCTAGACCACACATAACACA
>NW_018192568.1:0-370 GCF_001263595.1 Phalaenopsis equestris
ATCACAATGTATAACATTAATTTCTCCAACATAAATTAATAAGAACAATGACCTTGCATCCTTTTTCAACAAGACTTTCATACCTATTTAACATCATTCCCTTATTTATGTATTAAACATATAAAAAGTAATTTATTGATAAAATACAGCCAAGTTCACTCAAATATACTTGAATGGAAAGAATAAGTGCTAATAATAATGAAGCGTAATGTAAGGTCAATCAATCCAATGCACTTAATGATACACCATGAATTAACTTTATAGAACATAAAATGTAATGATTAAAATAAACATGAAAAGTGATATCACTGCTTAAACATCTATCATAGAATAGAAATGCTCAATGTGATCCAAGTTAGACTACTAAACA
>NW_018192569.1:0-370 GCF_001263595.1 Phalaenopsis equestris
AAACTGATTCATTAGACTCCGAATGTACCTCTACGTTTACATTCGGAGTCTGGATGTAATAATTTTTTTCTCAGAATGACCGCATTTTGGGCATATCCCATTAACTAATCGGAACATATGAATTTTTTGTGAACCATTCAATGAAGGCCATATCAAACTTCTAAAGCGCTGATATAAAATATATTAATTGAATATATGTTCAAAGACTTGAGACAAGCAAGTTGGCGTCCAACTATTCAAAAATTAAAAAAAATAAAATAAAATGATAATTATGTAATGTAATAAAGGTACTATCTGAATCATTTTTCTCTAAGAATATTCATACATATTTTAGAATGCCGATGCCAGTTGTCTGTTATAAAATGATCTC
>NW_018192570.1:0-370 GCF_001263595.1 Phalaenopsis equestris
AGAGGGAGGAGAGGAAATTACATGTATGAACTTGTTTAAAGGAAGGTGGGGAGAGGGAATTTGGTCCATGCCCATCGTCGAGTGGTTGTCCAAGTGATCGATCGTCTGGGGTTGGTCGACTGAGGTGGTCGGACGTCTTCCTTCACTGAGGTCAGCCGGCAAGGGGTAGTCAACCCAAGTGGCCGGCCAATTCTTCCTTCGGGTGATCGACCGGTTCTTTAGGTGGTTGACCAGGTGGGATGTCGGCCGGTTCTTTAGGTGGTCGATCGAATGGGATGGCTGACCGATTTGATGAGTGCAGCGCTCGTAGGTGTTGGCGACTCCTCTGACGACGATGTCCTCAATGTGGGAGGCTCCCTGGATTTGACAA
>NW_018192571.1:0-370 GCF_001263595.1 Phalaenopsis equestris
TCCTTCATATCAGATTAAAAATACCACTATTTTAACTTTTAAATAAATAAAATACACCGTTCCAAGCATGGGTAAAGTGGCATGTATGTAAAAGTTTAGGTGTTAGATATGTTATGCATGGACATTGGGTGGCTTGGTATGTATGTAAATCTTTCAAAAAGTAATTAGAGAAATTGTAACGCAATGTCACTATTTATCAAATCAACAAAACTTCGATAAACAAATTCAACATATGCTAGCATCTGTTCCAAAAAGAGAAGGAAAAAATTCCAAAACTGTCTCTTTAATAGATAGATCTTAAAGAAAAAGTTAAAAAGTAGGGGTAAAAACACAATGAAGCTAATCAATAATAAGTTCCCCAAACATTGAA
>NW_018192572.1:0-370 GCF_001263595.1 Phalaenopsis equestris
AAATATTTACTATTAAAATAATATCTCAAGATTCATGTAAGATAATAAATATTAACATCAATTTAAAATTTTAAATGAATATAATTTTAAATACTTAAATTTAATACATTTATACATCAAGATTTCCTTTAAAAAATGTCACCTTAAAATTTAATAAAAATATTTAATTATTAAATACCTATAAAAAAGTCAATTATTCACCTTTATAGTTTTCGCATTTGTGTTTCTAAGGTTCATCATTCTTTATTAATTAATTAGTAATTATAATCATGCCTAATTATATTATATGCTCTAATATAATATTTAAGTATAAAATTATATAATTTTGAATAAAATAATAATAGCACTCCAAATACGTTGACTTTTTTTT
>NW_018192573.1:0-370 GCF_001263595.1 Phalaenopsis equestris
ATATGTTTCTTCAATGATAAGCAGACTCGTTCCAACCAAAACCTACACAAATCTAAGGGAAAAAAACCAGAGAATGCGAGGGGATGCAGCGTTTCATCTTGCCATAGACCGTGAGAGAAAAGAGCCCCAATCTATGGTTTTCGTCTATTAGGGTTTAGATATGCTCTAAAACCCTAACAGCCAGCGGATTTTTTGCTCGCGCACTTTTTAAGCGGTTACAGGAGTAGTCGAAATGAAGCTTGAGAGGAGATATTACATATTTCAAAAAATAAAAAAATTGGCCTGGTCGAAGAAATAAGGATTTGACTCAAAATTTAACCTAACATAATAAATAATTAAATTATTTTAATATAATTTAAATAATAAAATA
>NW_018192574.1:0-370 GCF_001263595.1 Phalaenopsis equestris
ACCACACCTGGAAGTGGCATGGCCAAGCCATCAATCGAGGAATTCCTGTGTAACAATGCCTACCATGGTAGAGGGGCAATGTGACCATGCCACAATTGGGCGTGACCATGTCGTCCCCTTCAGCAACATGGCTTGACCGCATCGACGAGTGGGAAAACACTTTAGGAAGAAAATTTGATGGTCTAAGCCAAGATTCTTGACATAAAAGTGATTTTTAGAGATTCTTGAGGGGAGTTCTACATCAGGGAATCATTGGAGACTGTTGAAGGCATGATTTCGAGAGAATTTAAGAGCTTTCCTCAAGGTCATTTTCCTCCTTTGGTGAAAGCCTTGTAGGATGAGAGTTTCATTTGTTTTGTGAGTTGTGAGA
>NW_018192575.1:0-370 GCF_001263595.1 Phalaenopsis equestris
GTCGATTTTACCTAAGAATGACATATACGTCGATATAATTCCATATGCGAGACAAAATAAATGGATCAATACTTTTAAAAATGATTAAGACAATAATATTAAAAAAACATTCACACAAAACCCCTCACTACCACTCCCTCACACACATGTAACCCTTCCTAGGCACTTCTCCTTTCGGCCCGAGGTCCCCCTTGGTGCCCTAGCCGAACCCCTCTCCCCCTCTCACGTGGGAGAATCCCTTTTGCAGAGATTTAGTCGTTTCCCACTCCCTCATGTCGCCAGTTTCTTGAGCACTGCCGCCTTCTCTGGTCGCCACTCCCTTGATCCCTATCATCTGATTCTTGTTGCATGATATTTGAAGCTTTTATTC
>NW_018192576.1:0-370 GCF_001263595.1 Phalaenopsis equestris
CACCAAGTTCCCCCAACTTCACTTAGAAAATTGAAAACTGCTAGCCATGGTACTAAGATCGCCTGAATAAGCAGAAGTAGAAGACCAGCAGACTGTGGTGCTAAGATCACCCAACTACACCTGAAAAACTGATGACTACTAGCCATGGCGCCAAGGTCGCCCAGCTAAGTAGAAACTGAAGAACAACAAACTATGGCACCAAGATCGTTGGGCTGCACCTAAAAACTGAAGACTGCTAGCCACATTTCCAAGATCTCCAGGCTAAGTAAAGGCGGAAGAGCAGCAGACTGTGGCACAAAGATCTTCCGTATGCACCTAAAAAACTAAAGACTGCTTGTTGTGGCACCAAGATTGCTCGGCTAAGAAGAAA
>NW_018192577.1:0-370 GCF_001263595.1 Phalaenopsis equestris
AGCCTAATCCACAATGTGGATGAAATGCATTATCAAATCAAAATTTTTTAAAGACAAGGTGAAGATCTTACCCAGAGATGAATAAATCCAAAGTTTGAAAGCCTATCTCTAAGCCAATTAAGCAAAAAATGAAACCATATGGAGCAAAATGTGAAAAAATGGAGGAAGGAGACAATCCAAGGGTGGAAACAGAAAAAAAATTGTGGGTCTAGGCTCTTAAAATGAGTCATGAGTTAATTTGACGCTATAGAGTCGGGCAGTGGCACTAGCGTAATAGTGCCAAGAAGTGGCGTTATAACACCATTCATACCCATCCAGATTTTAATTTTTTTTTAATATTTGAAAAGAAAATAGAAAATCTAGGATCTAG
>NW_018192578.1:0-371 GCF_001263595.1 Phalaenopsis equestris
TATTATTATTATTATTATTATTTTCAACTAAGTAGTATGTATTGTTGATATTCTTTTTTATTCTAGAACATGTTGGTAAGATGTTGTCTAAAGATGTACATTTTTTCTTAAATTTTAAAACATATATTTTATTTTTAGGCAATTTGGAGCTTTTCCTTATTTATAAAATATATGCAAAATTAAAAATTTATAATTTTCATGGACATATGAATTAAGCTTAAACTTCACTATAATTTAATTGAAATTCAACAAAACTTTAATATTTTTTAGATGTTTCTAATTTTATGTTAAATTTTCATCATTTATAGGACATTGATGTCTCCATATGCATCAAATTATGGAAAGGGGTAAGCTTACACTTCATTATATAT
>NW_018192579.1:0-371 GCF_001263595.1 Phalaenopsis equestris
TCTCCTGAAATATCACTTTATCCATCTTTGCCCTAGCTCCCCCCTCCCATGTTGGATCTAGGAGGACAGTTTGCCCACCCTCAAAGAAGAGACTGGTTCAACACCTAAATTTCAAACAACAATCATATCAAAATAAAAAAGAAATTTAAATATAAACCTCGCTCTACACCAAAATGCACTCCTCAAAGCTTTAACTTTTACATATATGCCACCATAGCTATGCAAACAAGAACAATGTCATTCCTTCTTTTCCACAAGATAGCCTACAAAATCAATTGTTAAAAGGATGATTTTCATGCATGCCACTTGACTCTTATGTATTCACATATCTAATATCTTAACTTCATTTTTTACTCGTATACCACCTTTTT
>NW_018192580.1:0-371 GCF_001263595.1 Phalaenopsis equestris
TGAGTAGATTCTGACCTCTCACTTCTAGATTACCAATTGTGCCCTCTCTATAGGTACTACTACGGACCCTTAGATCCAAACTTAAGATCAAATTGATAAAAGAATCCAGTCTGTCACCCTAGGAATATCAATTCTAGTCCATGAAGACTTATCTCCCTATATATTTGCACTTCCCCTAGGACGATCACGATGGCTCTTTCAAAAGTTAAGTGCGGTACTGACTAAATGGTTAAATCATAACCCTCATAGGTTAATATGTTTCGCAAAAAAAATTAACATCACAAACAGCCAGTGAAAATACCATCACAATTTATAAAATAAAAGTAAATCCTTAAATAAATCTCATCCCACTTGATTAATTCTCATATGCA
>NW_018192581.1:0-371 GCF_001263595.1 Phalaenopsis equestris
ATAACCTAGACAAATCTAATGAGCCAAGTCCTTTGGTGAGGCTGTCAGTCACTTTCTCCCTAGTGACTACATGAGTTGGCTTCAATAGTCCATTATTCAACTTTTATTTTATGAAGAACCTATCAATCTTCGCGTGCTTGGTTCTATCGTGTTGCACCGTGTGTTTGTAATCTTTGATAGGAATCACACAACAAACAAATCCCAATTTTATTGGAGCTTAGGATCAAATAGAAACTAAATCACACCGTGGAATAACGAGATTGCACTGATTCAATAAAAAACCAAAACAAAAATTAAAACAAAAGCACAATTAAAACAAAACCACAATCAAAACAACTAGAAAAACACATGAGAATTCATTTGGAAAAACC
>NW_018192582.1:0-371 GCF_001263595.1 Phalaenopsis equestris
TTTTTGGAAATAGTCGCGAACTGGTACTGGCCGGCTTGGAAATTTAGGATCCCTTGTCCTATAGACGGATCTAGGAAGGAGAAACCCTAGAGATGGAGCAAGGCTGTATCGGAAGTACCAGAACGGTGGAGGAATATGAACGGACATGTGGAAAAACAGACGGCCTGTTAAAAAGAACGGATCAAGAGAAGAATTGCAGCTTACCTCGAGGATGAAGTCGTGCAACTAACGAAGAAACCCAACCGAAGAAAACGACGCCAAGAGATGAGTTAACGAACACTGATAGAGGCTGCAAACGCGAGCTGCCCTAAACCCTAGAACACAATTGGAAGAACTTATCACCGGTCGCACTGGTTTGGCCACTCACTTTC
>NW_018192583.1:0-371 GCF_001263595.1 Phalaenopsis equestris
ACACTTTATAAGTTCATGATGTAAAATGCAATTAGTTACCTCATAAAAGTTTCACCATCTATTTATGCATGTGATTGGATGGATGTACCATCATGCTTTCCTTAGTATGGATGGCATATTCTTGCTTAATAATTATAAGTACCCTTTCTTTTTCTTTGAAATTAATGCAAATAAAGGCTTCCTTCTACTCATATTATGTCTTTAGTTTTTCCACACACTCTTTGTAAATTAATCAAAACAATTTGATTAAGAATAAATTTAAGGATAATATTAGATGGACATTTTGGTTTGGGTTAATATTGTCAATAAACATTTATGATGGGATTACATTGACACTATTTAGGACACCTATGAGAGAGCTTCAACAGGGC
>NW_018192584.1:0-371 GCF_001263595.1 Phalaenopsis equestris
GGCCGGTCTAGCCTCCTTGTTGGATCAATCAGTCTAGCCCTAGTCCTTTGTCATGAAATTTTAGGCGATTGTCGATTTTTGGAGGGGGATAGACGATGTGCGGCTTCTTTCTCAACTGTAAACATTAAGGAAAATCACGAAACAGTGTGGCAAAGATGTCAAGGAGGGGCGTTGGCTGAAATTGCAGAGTGGATTACGGCGGGACATCGAACGGTAATTGATAAAAGCAGTTTTCCTGTTGAACGACAGTTAGCTGCGAGTTGGATGGCGAAGGAGGCCTCCAAGCATCCAAGAGAGACCACCACCTCGGCCCTATAAGGTTACAATCACACGTACAGAATGAAATCTAAGGATACAACACTCCAATAGAG
>NW_018192585.1:0-371 GCF_001263595.1 Phalaenopsis equestris
TAATTGTAAATAGGAAATATAGAAGAAGTCTAGGGTTATTTGTAAGAGGATTGTAAGAATCTATACAAGCCCGGTTCATGAATGAAGGAAATAGACTTTTTATCAAAGTAATCATTTCTTCATGGTATCAAAACCCTAACATCGTCATTGCTGCTCGATCGTACCAGCACGAGTCAAGATCGATAGTCTAGAGCGAGCAGCGTATGCAGGATGGATCTCACTTGCCCCGTAGTGTCAATGATATGCTAGCTGAGAAAATAAGGATGGGATTGCAGCATGAAAGACCAACAATAGGATTCAACAATGGGATCGCGAGATATAGAGATCGTAATTTGCATTTTGCAACGTACAGAGACCCAAAACTCATATTT
>NW_018192586.1:0-371 GCF_001263595.1 Phalaenopsis equestris
TCCTTAGCCAAGTCGACTGACTTATCTTGGCTAAGCCGTCCGATTGTCCTCAGCCAAGCTGACTGACTGTCCTCCGAAAGTCAACCGACTGACCATTTGTCTGCCTTCACAAAGCTAAATTGACCAGATAAGCTTGGTCGATCAAAGAGCAACCGATCCTAAACGACTGAGTGATGGGTTAGCCAAGAAGGAGACTTTTTATTTTTTTATCTATTGATTCATTCGTTCATGTATTTATTTATGACTAAAATATCTTGTGACGTCCTTATTCAAATAGCGAAAAACAAGTAATTGTACACTTTAAACCTCTTAGCCTATGAAAAAGATGGTCATTTCTACAATAAAAAGCAAATGAACCATTCAGGCTAATT
>NW_018192587.1:0-371 GCF_001263595.1 Phalaenopsis equestris
ATAACATCTTCAATATTGTGATGGATATCAAGGGTAAAATAAAGGATAACATGAAAGCTAGAATGAGCTTGAAATAGTGTTGCAAAAGGAGGACCTTAGAACTCAAAAACAAATGCAAGTAAATTAATAAAGCCCAAAACTGCATACTATCTTACACAAAATCAATTAAGAACAATATTTGAGTGGGTGAATTCATTATTGTTTTCCAATGGTTGTGTTCAAATTTGGGATGTTATTTTAATTTGGGAACGGGGAATGTATTTTCCATGAAGAGCACGATTGTCCCATGTTTTTACAGTGCTTATTATTAGTTGCATTTCTTGCGCTGCCAAAGCCAATGCTTGATCCCTTGATCAAAGAAAACATATTTT
>NW_018192588.1:0-371 GCF_001263595.1 Phalaenopsis equestris
TTCCTAGATAATTTTCCTGCAGTTTGAGTAGAATTTTACTTAGTAGATAAAAAGAATTTTTCCTTGTCCGTGGGATCGATACTTGGAACTCCATTAAAGTCCTATATTACTTGAAACGATACATGCATTTGTGTAGTATCTCTAGTGTGTAAAATTGAATTATCAATAAAAACGAGAATTATTTGTAAATTAAAATTGAAGTAATTACATACTAAGCACACACAAATTGCATTCGGGGATCACAACCCCAACCTTGTATATAAACCAAGTATTGTAGTGTCTCTCATTTGGTATATGATTAGATTAGACAATTACATATAAAACAAGGCAACTTAAATGAGTCAAATCCAAAAGAGATGAGTAAAAAAAAA
>NW_018192589.1:0-371 GCF_001263595.1 Phalaenopsis equestris
AAGATAAAAATGCTTTAGCCTCTGATGTCATGACAAGAATTTGAGAAAATTGGTTATATATTTTATTTCAACTTCTATGTTGTATTTATATAATTCTTGGAGAGTTTCTAATAAAAAACTTTAAAAATCAGTGAATCATAATTATGATAGTTCACAGATTGATGAAAATACTAATAATAATCATAGAATAATTATAAGAGTATAGATTTATAAGTATGCAGTCGGGTTCTCATGGATCAATGAGACTGCGAAATTATGCAGTAATAGATCATATTCATGAACTTGAATCTATACTAGACAGAGAGTTTGAATTAGAGATTGTTGTTGGATTTGCATGATTTGTCTCACTTGCATAAATACAGTAAAAAAAA
>NW_018192590.1:0-371 GCF_001263595.1 Phalaenopsis equestris
AAAAAAAATAGTGTAGAACTACTCAAAAAGTTGATCCAACCGAAAACCCCAAAAACCATTCCCAATTTAAGAGAACCAACCAGTTCCCTCGTCATCGATGCAATCAGCTCGCTATTCGTTCTTGACTTGAAATGGATTGATCAGGTTCTTCTAAATCTTCTTTCGCCATGGGAGAAAGCATTTCGAGGTCATTTTTATGAGATCTTGTCTCATCACAAGAATAAAAGAAAGGTATTAAGGAGAAGCTAATGGGATGAAAGTAAACCGTACAAGGGATGAGCATGGGGTGTTTCCAATGGGGAAAAAAGCATTGGAGAAGAAGCCAAGGAGAGTAAAAAATATAGTTTTGAGGAAGAAGATGATAACATAGG
>NW_018192591.1:0-371 GCF_001263595.1 Phalaenopsis equestris
AAAAGGAAGTGACATATAGTAGTTAAAAATGTGGAAGGATAGGAATGGAAAGAGAAAAATATAATAATCTCAAACTCGCAATAATGTTCATAGATATTAAATTAGGGCGAGCCTTGTAGTTTGGAAACATGTGGTTGGGTGGAAGGTAGGTAATATTGTGTTGGCGTTAGAGTTAGATAATATACAATTTCTTCTTAGCAATGCCACGAATCATGTTAATGAAGCATAAGAGAAAAGGGAAGAAGAAAATGGTATAGAAGGAAAAAAATTATGGGATGATTGGGATATGAGGAAAGATGATGATAGTTGAAATGGTATAGAAGGAAAAAGTTATGGGATGATTGGGATATGAGGAAATAAGATAATAGTTT
>NW_018192592.1:0-371 GCF_001263595.1 Phalaenopsis equestris
TTCTCATCAACGGCAAGAGCCTTCGATCGCGGAGGTCTCTGCGAGCAATTCTTGCCGCATACGTGGTGGGGATTTGAGGCGTAGCTGCAACGCGTGGCCATCGTCATCTGCTCTTCTGCAAGGAAGAAGAAGAAGAAAAAGAAGACGGGAGAATTTCTGTTCAAAGTTTGAGGATTTATACAGAGAGATTACAGAGAAAAACGCGAGGGAAAGCGAACACGCGGAGCAGAAACGAAGAGACAAAATTGATGCTGAAGGAAGAAGTAATTTTGACTTTTGCGTCTTATTAACAGGTTTTTAGAAATGTAAACAGCTGAATACTCCATTGGAAAAAATATAAAAATCAGCCAATTTTGAACACTAATATATAT
>NW_018192593.1:0-371 GCF_001263595.1 Phalaenopsis equestris
AGTCTTTTAAAAATAACTAAATATTTTATATCATATGGAACATATTTTTATTTAGATCAAATATATATAATAAAAAAAAACAGCCCATAAGATAATATAAATGAAATATACATTTTATAATGATTGAATTGATTAGGTGTATTAAAACAACCCAATGTTTGTTTGTTTTCAGGTTTATTATTTGATTTTTTTTTTATTTGAAATAAGCTCACGAATAACAAGTTCATATTCAGCTCGATTCAAATCTGTTTGTTCATTTTAGCTCTTCTTCGGCTCAAAGTTAGTTGGGATGATTTAAAAATAATAAAATTTAATTTTCTTAATACAACAGAAATATTAATGCAAAAATATTATAATAACTTTATTATTAA
>NW_018192594.1:0-371 GCF_001263595.1 Phalaenopsis equestris
AATCCACAACCCACATAAAAATTCTAAATAATTATTGACTCCTCATGTGGCATCCCACCTGAGTGATCACAAGCCCCCAAATGTAATTCGGGATGGCTAAGACCAACATTTGAAGACTCAAGAGTGAGATGCTACAGGTTCAATCAAGCCTTAGAACAACCCTTGGTGGCTCACGTTTGGTCTCACACACACCTACACACACTCAAGCCCATTAATTTTCCCACAAACCCTGAAACACTAAAATCACTGGACCTACCTCCTTAACTCGTTGAGGAACTCACATGGGTTGGCACAAGCCCCAAAATGTTATTTGGGGTGGCTAAGACTAAAATTAAAAGACACAAGAATGAGTTCTCATTTGGTGTCTTATG
>NW_018192595.1:0-371 GCF_001263595.1 Phalaenopsis equestris
CATTTTGCTTCTGCCACGTTCCTCTGACTGGATTCTCCTTGTTGTTGTTGTTGAGCTTTACTTATTGTTGACGACATGTTTCCAAGTTTACCGCGCCATAAAGAATGTTGAATCCAAGAGTGTCCGGAAAACACACCCAATGTATGAAAGGTTTTACAAGGAAATAAGAGAGATTACAACGGAGAACAATAAGAATGTGTAGCCCCTTATTCATGATATAGACTCCCTATCTGTAGAAATAAGCCTCTAACTTACAAAATTATAGATTAATTCCCTTATCATTAAACTTCAAAGGGCCTTTTGATATTTGAATATAATAAGACAAACGCTTTGATATTGGTCGGTAAGAAGTTCCTTGGCCCCTCCCCCCG
>NW_018192596.1:0-371 GCF_001263595.1 Phalaenopsis equestris
AGCTTCATAATTTTGAATGTTAGCTTTACTAATATGCTTCAAAAAATGGACCAATTCTTCACTCCTATCAAACCCAACTCCTGATTGTACACATAGTATATAAATTAAGGCAAGATGTCTTAATCCTCCAGTGATCTCTCCCTTTGCAATAGGCTGAACACTTTTATAGATAACAATGCCGATGCTAATTGATCTTAAATTTTGATTACAGAAATTCAAAATAGCTCTATCTCTAGCAACTTCACTATAATGATATGTAGATAGTAATCTTGCAGAAATGAAATAATTTTAGGCTTTAGATGCGACATTTAACATAAAAGCAGGAAAATGTATCCTTTGCCTTTGCTTAATTTTCTACTCTCCATTCCCAT
>NW_018192597.1:0-371 GCF_001263595.1 Phalaenopsis equestris
CCTCCACCGCACCACCGCCCCAAACGGACCATGAATCGAATACGAACGAACAAGAATAAAATTTTTAATTTTTTATTTCAATAACCCCAACTCCAATCAAAATTCTCCACAGCTATGAGTTAGAGAAACATGAATAGATGTTTAGTTAAATTATATAATGGCTTTCACATGAATCTTATTTAGTTAGCTCCTAAAGGGAAGAAAAAACAGTGAAGCCAATGTATTAATTCAGCTCACAGGTGAGGATCAGTTACTTAACAACTGCTAGCTTCTCTCTAACAGGCTGCTTAGTGCATTGTACAGCTAAAATTATAATATTTATTTTTAGTAGCATTAAATTTGGAATATTTACATGCATACCCATCAATTCT
>NW_018192598.1:0-371 GCF_001263595.1 Phalaenopsis equestris
ATATATGCAAGCGAACCCGATGCGAACCAACAAGACGGAAGCTTGTGCCTATTATTAAGTTCAATGAAAAGAATGCTAGCCGACTCTAGCTCTGAACCAGTCCTCGCTAATCGTCCACTCTACCGCACCCGAGAGGTGATCGTTAAGAAATAGAGTGTTTCACACTTTCTGAGTGCCCCTTTGTCCCAATATCCCTGACATAAGTTCAACCTAGACTCGCGGATCACAAAGCCTTTATTGAAAAACGACACCTACCAATTCAGAGTGCACCCATTCCTATGGAGAAAGGAAGTATTCTCCCGGGCCTACGTTCCTGGAGCGCTTCTGCGTCTTGCTTTCGGCTTAGCCCACAAGAAACATCTCCCTATAGC
>NW_018192599.1:0-371 GCF_001263595.1 Phalaenopsis equestris
CACATAAAATCATTGAATTTTGAGGTCATTAAAGACCACAAACTCATTAAAAAACACAATGATCAAGGATATGGTTGAAAAAGTTATTTACCAAATGATTAAATTATCATTATCGTATAACTTAAAAACATGCTCTCTCTCTTCACTCAAGGAAGAGGTATAAGAGAAGAAATTCCATAAAATGTTATAGATCGAAGGCTCGATGATCTCTGCAACTGCCAATCATCATTAACCACCACTGACCACCCCTGTTCGCCGTCGTAAATAACCCTTGACAGCTAACATCGAATCCCAAAAAATGGTTGCAAAGTATAATGTCGTATTGAAGATCCGACGATAACTTCCGACCTCCATAGTCGCCGACCACTGCC
>NW_018192600.1:0-371 GCF_001263595.1 Phalaenopsis equestris
CTTAAAGAGAGATTTCAGATGTATTTAAGGAGGGCAAGGCATTCGACAAAAAAATATACTTACAATTTATAGTAAATGGATAGTGCATACTAAAAAAATATTGAACTTTGAAATATACATTACAAAAAATCTTGGTTAAGGTCGACATGTAAGCACCATAACCATCCATCTTGATTATGCCAGTGGCATTTACATGTAGCTTGAGCAAGAGGAGATTGGGAGGATGGAAGATATCATCTGTCACTAGTCATCACATATGTGCACATAGAATTCTAACTCATGGATACCATTACTGCACATCTAAATTTATATGCTAGTATATTATCCTCAACATTAGATGTTGATCCCTGGATACTGCTAATATGCACAGT
>NW_018192601.1:0-371 GCF_001263595.1 Phalaenopsis equestris
GATAGCCAAGCGTTCACCCAACCTAACCTAACCCAGTTAAACCTCAGTTCACTTAAAACAAATTCCTTATATTGGCTCATTTAACCAATTAGACTCATTGATTCAATCCTAACTTTGCAAATGTCAGGGAAGCATTCCTATGGGAGCTACCAATGTCATTCAGATCCCCTTTTCCTACCCCGAAATGAAAGCCAGACAACATCCATATCCTCAAGCTAAGCCCCATTTAAATGAGCTCATTGAATCACTCTAATGTTACTTGGTCGTTCATGGTTGCACACATCATGACATGCTCATCCGTTTGCACTTACCAACTTATCTTAGTCTAATTGTCTTGCCAGATTATCTTAATCATAGCCAGAGATGAAAGA
>NW_018192602.1:0-371 GCF_001263595.1 Phalaenopsis equestris
CATCCTTTGATTTAAAATGAGCATAATGAGTTTGATGTTTTTTTGAATCATGATTGTTCTGATGATAAAAAAAATTAAAATACAAAATCAAATTTAACAAAATTTTAGAACAAAGCTTACTAAAATTCAATTTCAAACATAAAATATACAATAAATGACATCAAAATTCATAAATAAGTCCAAATATTCAACAAATTTAAATAAAACACAAATCAAATTTAAAAAAAAAAATCAAGCTCATACTCAAATTTATTTTAAAATTTTGAACTATCAAATAATAATTATTTTATTTTATTAAAATTTATAATTATATAAATAATTCATTATATTTAAATTTAAATTCAATTCTTGTGAAATTGTGAAAAAAAAAA
>NW_018192603.1:0-371 GCF_001263595.1 Phalaenopsis equestris
TCATCTAGGTAATTTTTTAATTTGGTGGTTGTACTTTCATTGAAAAGGCTCGACACCTTTTAATTGGACACCGCACGCCATTTTATGTGTGGTGCCTGACTGAATAATTTTTCCAGGAGAGGAAGGCTTCACATTTTTCCTCCTTTCTCTCTGAGAGCCGCGGGTAAGAGCCTCCTTTAGGAGCCGCAGAGATACTTACAATTTCTTCTTCTTCTGCGCTCGCACGCTAACCACTTGAAGCAGACACAACCTCCTCGCACGCACGAGCACTCCTTCCATCGAACCCGCACACAACCTCTGTTCAAGCTTGTTATGCCACCAACAAATTGTCATCATCCAACACGAATCTCAGTGCAATTTTTTGAACAAGA
>NW_018192604.1:0-371 GCF_001263595.1 Phalaenopsis equestris
AGTGGCATATCATAAAAGAAAAATACTAAAAGTCGGCATTTACATTCAAGCCCCACAATTTCTATTTATTTACATATTTAAAACCTAGTTTTTCATATTTACATTTATAACACTTTGAAACTTTTAACACATTACATCAAAAGTACCACCATTACCCTTTTAATGCGCCGATTTATGAGAACAAACTGTTATAAGTTTAAATATCAAAGCTTAGGTATTAGATACGTAAATACATAAAAATTGTGCTATGTATTAGAACTTTACAACCCAACATTTCCAAAATTTACAATCGGAAAAATTATTCCATACAGCCACCGTATGCAAAAATGTATGCGTTTAGGGTTGTCAAAACGGCTCGTTGTTCGCAAACA
>NW_018192605.1:0-371 GCF_001263595.1 Phalaenopsis equestris
ATCATCTTCATCATCCACTTAATTAATTTAAAATCATACACCATGGTATGCACAATTAAAATCTTCCATAGTTAGGCTCATGGCAAACCCACCCAAAAAATCCCAAAATTTCTTAAACCTTCTTCATGCAAATTCCCAAGCCAAAGGTAAGCCATGAAACCTTGCCCCAAGCCACATATGAGTCATATGAGCCATGACTATGTCATCATTCCATTAATGGCAAAAAGGAGGGGGTCTTTAAAAAGGTTTTTAGTTTCTAATGACTCCCCAAAACCCATGATCAACCAAAATCCTTTGAATGGGACTTGTCCATTCACTCCCCAAGTTGGTCACCAGCCTTAGCTACCTTGATGGATGGACCCAACCCATTC
>NW_018192606.1:0-371 GCF_001263595.1 Phalaenopsis equestris
AAGAGATATATCCCTTCATAAAAGAAACTTCCAAATTGTCTAGATGCATTAAATCACTCCAAGGGAAGTTTAGAATAAGTGTCCCTTTGAAAATTCTAGCAAAATTTATTTTGAACCGCCTTAATCAGCAAAAAGTCATCTTGGGTGTATCTGGCGCCAGTTCTAGTAAATCTAGTGCCAGCTTTCTTAAATCCCGATGTTATGGGTTTTGGTGCTTCAAGTGTCAAATCTGGCGCCAACTCTGTGTAAAATGGTGCTTTTGGCGCCAATCTGGCACCAGCTCTCTCTAAAATGATGCTTCTGGTGCTAATCTGGCACCAATCTGACACTTCTTGCGCCAAAATTCCCAAAATTTGTTGTTTTGGCTCCAA
>NW_018192607.1:0-371 GCF_001263595.1 Phalaenopsis equestris
AAATAGAAAGGTGTACTCACACATTTATTTATTTTATTCAAATTATCTTCTTAATATTGAAAAATGACCACAAAAATATTGACAATGGAATAAGATATTTTTTAATAGCGCTCTGGCTTTCTTCATCTGCTCTTTACTCAAATCCAATCATCTATCTTGAATATTATTTTGATCTCATCCCATTGATTGGCGTAGTGTGAAGTGTAATCAACCTTCCTCCGGCTGAATTGATGTAGATTGAACTCTCTTTATAATAAGCCCTATAAGTGCCTAAATCCTAAATAACATACATGAACCTGAAAGGTATCTTATATACCTTAGATAAAAGATGCCTAATTCTTATTGGGTCCTTTGAATCGGGGCACCAATTT
>NW_018192608.1:0-371 GCF_001263595.1 Phalaenopsis equestris
TTTTTTGTTTTATTGTCGTCGTTTTTTCACAACAATTATAAACATAGCCATCTAATGTGTTCAATTTAGTCCGCTGACACCTCAAATATATTCCAAAATAGTTCCTTTGTTGAATTATTCCAAATCAAAATTGAGTCAAAGGAGCAAAATTAAACACCTTACATAGTCTGGGGCTAAAATAACCAATTATAAATAGTTTGAGTATGATTAACTTTTCTCTCTCTCTATGTATGTGTGTGCGTGCATGAAGAGAGATTGAGGATGAAAGATTTATCTCCATATTGGAAAAAATTAATTTTCCAAGTTGAATTTTAGGACTATCCCTTCTAAAGTCATTAAACATGAAATCATAATGTCCATTTCATCCAGCT
>NW_018192609.1:0-371 GCF_001263595.1 Phalaenopsis equestris
AATAGAAAGAGGAAATCGAGCTCTTTCCATGGGTATCAGAGAATGAAGGAAATCGAAAGTAAAAAAACCCAAGCGGCTCGATCATATTTACTCAACCGAACCGCATAATACGGGTACGTGAGGGCGACGGGATTTCTTGGGTGCAATTAATAAAACACACCCCCACCTCTCTAATGAAACGCTTGTAACGACGTTTTTGTGTCACACCGCAGCTAAAAAGCTGCCCCAAACGGATCTGTATTTTGAAAATTGTTAGAAGTTTGTTTGGAAAAAATTGTCTTATAGAATTTTTGTTGTATTGATTAAATAAATATTCCCATCATACCTACTTTTTTAAAACTAATTATGATTAAATGATGAATGTGATGGGA
>NW_018192610.1:0-371 GCF_001263595.1 Phalaenopsis equestris
TCTGGTTGAGCTTCCATTATATTAGAGAAATATGTAGAAGTCAATGCCCATCATTAGTATTAGGCATACAAATCCAAGTGTATGTTAAGAATATCCCAATATTCTTGACTCATGGTTGGTGGTTTCCTCCCCAATAAATGCGGATATAGCTTCTCCTTAGTACAAGTAATACTCAAGCTGCATGTTCCAATACCTCAAATTCTTTACATCATTCTTGTCAATCTTCACCTTCCCATTCTCAAACATCGCTGCTCCCACCATTGACTTGAACCTCAAATCCCAACTTTAATACAAGCTGTTGTCAAAAATTTGTTTGTAAAAGCAATCTTAAAAAGAAGAATGAGAAATAAAATCTACAAGAAACAACAAAA
>NW_018192611.1:0-371 GCF_001263595.1 Phalaenopsis equestris
ACACTTTTAACTTTCATCCTGTATCACATGTAAAAGATGAGAGATTATCTCATCCTATACCGAGCAGCAGAGAAACAAGAAGGATAAAAGTTGATTCTTTAGTAGAACAGCCTGAAAATCTACAGGAAAATGAAGTTAGCCCTAGCATATCCTCCGAGAAAAAAGAGTCTTTTGATGAAATATGTGACCAGGTTAGTGACAAATTGATAACAGTGATAGGTGTTCCTCATCTTCCACCACAAACTTTGAGAAAAGCAGAAATAAGGAGTAAAGAAACCAAGCCAGGCACCCTACATACTGTTAGCTCCCAAAAATTATGCAAGATTTCTGATGCGCTAGGTATGAATTCCAGTTTCTCCTTTTTGCTTAAT
>NW_018192612.1:0-371 GCF_001263595.1 Phalaenopsis equestris
GTACGTAAAAATGGAAGTTTAGGTGTCTGATATGTGAATACATAGGAATTGGGAGGCACGTAAATAAAGGTCCCTATTAATTATTAATTAATAACTACAATATTAGCTAATATTATTTGTAATTCAAATTCTGTAATTGGAATTAATAGCAAATTTATTAAATAGGATTAGTAATATTTAATCAAGTAAATTATATATAGATATTAAAATTAGAAAAATTAAATAATCCTTAATAATTAATATGAATTAATTAAAAATAAATTAGCTTAAGTAAATTAAAATTATGTCTAGCAAAATTGGTCGAGATAGAAATTATTGCTTAATCTGCTTAGTAAATTACTAAATAGTAATTAATAAATATTAATAATAAA
>NW_018192613.1:0-371 GCF_001263595.1 Phalaenopsis equestris
AATATCTAAGAAGTTTATAAGCATTGTTTTAATTGATGAGAAATAAATCTTGCTCATACAAACCATGAACTACATTGATATATAACAAATTTTGATCAAAATGGTTACAGAAACTTCATTAAAACACATTGCTCAAAATATAAAATTTATCTAATATATGCTTGCATACAAGATGCATGTATTATCAATATAACCGTTTTGGTGATTTCTAATTAGACCAACGAATCCACAAATTAACAATTCATTTGCAAATCATAGAACTTTCATAGGCAGGGAAAAACATTCCAGTTCAAGGTATATACAACAACGACGACGAGCCTTTATCCCACTAAGAGAGGTCGGCTACATGAATCATTTTTCTCTATTGTGTC
>NW_018192614.1:0-371 GCF_001263595.1 Phalaenopsis equestris
TTGTTTTACTTACAAGCATAAAAAGAGAGCTAAAGCAAGCTCTGAACTGTCTCAGAAATTATAATAAAATTGAAAAGGTGAAATTTTTCATACAGCTGATCTAGAATAACATCTGTAATAAAATAAACCCATTACCAGAGAGAAGCAAAGAGTACATCAACTAAGAAGACTGCCTTCTTTTCTTGGCTGTTACCTTACATCCTCCTCCTGCAATGAAACCACAAATAAGATCACCACCATTGGGACAAAACCAAGAGTCAAAACCAAGTAGATTCATACATAGAAAACCCTCGATCTTCTCGTTTCCTCCCCGAAGAAGCCAGAAGCGACTTTTCTCTTTCTTTTTCTTGCTTCTCTCTCTTCATCCGCTC
>NW_018192615.1:0-371 GCF_001263595.1 Phalaenopsis equestris
AAAGTGTAAAGATGGGAATAGGGCATCCAAGCCTATTCCGAAAGTGTAAAGATAAGAATAGGATGGCTAACCCTACCCAAAAGTGTAAAGATGGGAATAAGGTCTCCAAGCCTACTTTAAAAGTGTATTGATGGGAATAAGGCAACCAAGCTTACCCTGAAATTAAGGATGGGAAGTGAAGCAGAAAGATTGAAAAGATGTGTGAGGAGTGAAAGTCTCCGTGGGAATGTGAATGAGTTTGTGTAGATGAGGATAGTTGTGCTACGCAATTGAAGAGTAAGAAACTTTGAACTCGAGAGAAAAAAACTCAAGCAAATTTATTTTATTTTCTAGTTATCTTTATCATATTTAATTATCAAAATATATTTTCA
>NW_018192616.1:0-371 GCF_001263595.1 Phalaenopsis equestris
TATTTTCAAATCTATCGAAAAAGTTGACCGACAATATTGTGGATCATGAAAGCCAAGGAGTTGAATCATATTAACAACTTCTTCTAAAAGGCCATGAAGAAAGCCATTATGATGCGGAAGTGGTCCCCTTAGGATTGGAACGGGCTCCTTTCCTGTGAGATCTCAAAAGTGGATTTTTTTCATCTATTAGTTTTGGTTGAATAATGTGGGCCCTCAATTACGTTACTTTTAATTAGAATTTTGGTTTAGTTTATTCTTGAGTATAAGTATTGATTGGGACCTGATTTTATAACTTTTTCTTAAGTTCATGCATTTAGAGGTTGTAATCTCTAATTTCTAGGAGTGTTTTATCCTCTTCATTATCCAAGTGG
>NW_018192617.1:0-371 GCF_001263595.1 Phalaenopsis equestris
AAAAAAAAAGATACAAAAAAAAATGTTAACATTAGAGAATAGTTTTATAAGGTTTTGAGATTATTTATACTCAAAGCAAAAATAAAACACAAATATATCAACAAATTTTCAATTTTAAAATAATCTCCATTAAATATAAGAATTCAGAAAATCAATTGTTGTGTGGCTTTAAATGTTATAAAACAACATTTCAATCCTTACATAGTGATTTAAGTCTTTCAATTTTAAAATACCAATATTTTAAATTAAACCACTAAGTGATATAATTAAACACCAAATCAATTTTATACTCAAACACTTAGCCTAGTTTAGAATCATCTTATATGGAAGTACTCACATTAGATTTACTAGTTATGACACTAACCATTTTC
>NW_018192618.1:0-371 GCF_001263595.1 Phalaenopsis equestris
GCCGGCTCTAACCAATCGTTTGTATCAGGTGGGCTAGATGAGGTCTCGTTCATGCATGGCTTATAAATCTTTCCCTTAGGAATAGAGGTGAGTAAACCTACAGCTTCTTTCTGTCTTCTTCTTTCTTCACGCTTGAAGGATCAATGCTTACGTTGGTTGGCGTTGCAGCGTTGCGTTCTTCTAAGTCGTGCATCTTGCACTCTTTCTTCGTTAGCACCTACTAAATTTCTCGATGGAGCAGTTATCAAGGATTGTAGATGAGTAGTTCCTTCGACTAGATATTGTTTTTGAGTGATCATCATCTTCCTCTTCTGTGAGGAGTCTTCTCTGGTGCCGGATACAGAAAAAATATATGCATTTTTAGACCCATA
>NW_018192619.1:0-371 GCF_001263595.1 Phalaenopsis equestris
TTATTTCCTTTAAATTTATTACTAATATTCAAATTCCATAAGATAAATTGGTTCTATAATACTAATGCCAGCAAATATTATGCAATAAGAAAATTAAAAATTAAAAAAGAATTACAAAAGTGAGTATGGGCCCAACACTCCTTCTCCCCAGCGTGCGGTTGGACTGGGCCCTGACTTTTCTTGTGTTTTCCACTCAGTATGATCTTGCGGATAAGCTTTATTTACGTCACTTGGGCTTTATCTATTACACTAAAAATAATAAATTAATGCAATTTGGTGGGCCGTTAAATACTGCAAAAAAATAAAATCTTCCATCTCTTGGGGGGCACTTATTAGCTCATCAACTTTGTTCGATTGCAGATCATTATATA
>NW_018192620.1:0-371 GCF_001263595.1 Phalaenopsis equestris
CATGAGCTTGCTCAAGCTCGGCTCGTTTACACACCTAATTTGCGCATTCTTTTGTAGAATTTTGAAAATCATTGCAAGCAGCTTCCCAGGTTCTGTTATTAAGATCATTGTTTTTATGGTATAGCTTAATCAAATTCATTTCGTTTCAGCTCAATATCAAGATTTACATAGCATCAATTTTTTAGCACTTTTGTTGAATCATGATAGAAACAAAAAATGTGGACTTCTAGATTCAAAGGAGCTCAGACCATTCTTCTGATTAGTTAGAGAAAGCTCAAACTTCAGCTTAAGGCTAAGTAGTATAACTGGGAACTATGATGTACAGATACTCATAATTAAGAAGCAATATTGTGTCAAACACATATTGAACA
>NW_018192621.1:0-371 GCF_001263595.1 Phalaenopsis equestris
CACAACAGAAAACTTCATTTAAATTAAATCAAATCCACTAAGTGTTTACAATAATTAAAAGATAATGAAAAATACAATACTTGAGTTTTTTCCCTCTGAACAAAAGATGAAAATCCTTCTAATAAAGTCTCCTGTTGATCCATGCAATGCTCATAAAATCCCTTACAGATATCTCTCAAAATATCCTCTTCAATCTCTCTAGAAAAGGTAGAAATCAACAATTACTACTCTTATCTACGACCTCTAGGTATTCCTGGAGACTCAATGACTTTGAAATGCCAAAGGTGCCTTTCCAACCATTCAGGACTGTCAAATAACTTGTTGGGTGATGCGGGTGTTTGTTGTGTGTGCTTTTGTAAATATTTTTCAAT
>NW_018192622.1:0-371 GCF_001263595.1 Phalaenopsis equestris
CCCACAAACACACAACTTTGCATGACTACACATAATGTTCACACTCCCCAACTCCCAACCACCACCACCATCAAGTCTACCCATGTCACCAGTTTATCTCACAAATCAGCTCAACCAAGTCATTTCGGCTCCTCCTGCAAATCCAACTTACTCTCTAGGCCCAGTTGTACGCCAGATGGCCATGAATTTACCAAGTTGTCTAGCCATTGACCCATTAACATTAAATGTATCTCTTTCAATAATACTGCAAGTGCATTTGGTGGGATGCATTATATTGAGGGCACATGTGCTGGTTTTAGGTTCTTTCCTGATACTGGAATGACGGCGAGAAAGTCAGAGGCTATGGAACCCTGCAACTTAGGAATGTACTC
>NW_018192623.1:0-371 GCF_001263595.1 Phalaenopsis equestris
ATTCTTATGTATTTACATGCCTAACACTTGAACTAATATGTAGCTACATTAGAATTAGAGGGTAAGCATGTAAATGTGGAATGCCCCAATAATTTAATATGATTCGCTTAATTGCTTTATAGGAACTAGTATAGTTATGGGTGCATACCAGAGGGGCCCTCTTGGCGGAGGTAGGTCAAATGCCATAAATCCGCTAAGGCAAATGGAGGTGCCTGCCTGTTCCACCTTTAAGACATACTGGAAGGGAAAAAAATATGAGCAGTTATAATTAAAAACTTGATGGAAGTCTATTAGGGAAACAAGCTATGAAAATTGTAATATTACCCTTTTTTAATGCACATGTAATTTAAACATGTAAGTTTAGGGGCTCT
>NW_018192624.1:0-371 GCF_001263595.1 Phalaenopsis equestris
TTTTTTAATGCAGATGAACCACTTCCCTGTCATACTATACCATCATTATTGTTAGAAAAAACATAGATGCAATATGTGGAACCTCACCTGCAGACGAACCACTGCTTGTTGTGCCCTTTGCATAAATGAAGGATCATCATCAAACCTCAGCTTAGAAGCCTTGTAAAATTCCTAAAGTAAGAATGCCACCAATAAACATCACTAAACCATAACAAAATGAAGTAATATACTAGAGATTCAGAGGGATTTAAAAATGGTTCCACTTCTAGACAGTCAGTTGGCACGCCAAAGATTCACATTTAATTGGTTTTCCATATCAGATAAACAGGGGTGCATTTACATACAAAGCACACAATTTTTATGTATATACA
>NW_018192625.1:0-371 GCF_001263595.1 Phalaenopsis equestris
GATTGAAGAAGAAAAACCCGGAGACTACAAACAGATCATCTACTTCGTCACTAGAAAAGAATAGAATAATCTGAATCTTGAATTAGCATATCTGAAACATCCATACATCAAAATCGAAGCACTATAAAATGAAAGCACAATGTACCTTACTCCGTCGTATTTCTGGCATCCCAACCACATCAAGCCTCCGACTAAAAGCAAGACGAGGAATCCCAGCAATGCGAGCCGCTTTGACGTCGCCATGGCCGTCGGTAATTTCTCAGCTCTTTGCTCTCGGACAGCCGAAGGAGCGGCGAGGAGAGCCCTAGCCATGCTGGCCGAGGAAGCGAAAGGAAAAAAAGAGAGATCTGGATTTTGTCTGTTTAGAGGTG
>NW_018192626.1:0-371 GCF_001263595.1 Phalaenopsis equestris
AAATCAGCTATTTTCTACAACACAAACCAAACAACTAACCAACTTATCCAGATAAGTTGCTGATCAACAACTTATCTGATCAACTGCTTGTGAGCAGCTTATTAAATAAACTGCAGTTGTCCCAAACAAACCCTAAAATTTAGACAATTTTTTTCTCGCAGATGGAGTAGACAAACTTCAAATCACACGTACTAAGGGCTCCTGAGAGGAGATTTTAATGGGTAAAAATCCCAAGTAAACATGCTAGAGCTAAAATAAATATGGTTGTTATATTCGCTATATTTTTTTCATCAACTCTAATTAGCTTTGATTAGGGCTGTTAATTTAGCTCGTTGTTCGTTGTTAGGCTTAACGAATGAGCCGAACACGAA
>NW_018192627.1:0-371 GCF_001263595.1 Phalaenopsis equestris
CTATTTGCTTCAAAAGTTTTTACAGAATGGCGTCGCAAACAACACTACCTCAAACAACACAATGGCATGACTCGGGACCGTAACGCGGCCCAAACACACCCAAAAGCACTATGAAAATTAAAATAATTTGCAAGTATCACAGCCCAGTTCATAGTTTAGAAGTTCCTAAGAAGATGGAGAATACAAAGCAACGTTTCTGAAAGGCTACATGGCATAATTTCTGTACAAATATAACTGACCTATAGTCAGACAACCCAAACCAATTTTCCAAAGCCCAACATTATTATTCCTCCTTTTAATTTGTATTTTAATGGAAGTGCAATCAAATCAAAATAAAAAATTACATTACCGTGCAATTTTCAAGTCTTCTA
>NW_018192628.1:0-371 GCF_001263595.1 Phalaenopsis equestris
CTACGAACAGTTGCAGAATATGGAGGAACACCTTACGCAACTGGTTCAACATGTTTCTGAACAAATTCGAAGGCAAGTTACAAAGTATTATAATGTGAACGCTCATGAGAGAAATTTTTAGGTGACGTAAATTTTCAAAAAGTTAAATTACTATAACTAGATCACCACAGAACTGTGTTAGAATATAAGGAGAGATTGTAAAGTATTATAATATGAATGTTCATGATAAACAAGTTCAAGCAAGAGACTCGGTTCTTCAAAAGGTTGAAGTAGCAGCCATTTTGTAAGGGTTGTGAATGAACCAATGCACTTGATGAACTATTGGAACATGTCTCAATTAATGCTTGATCATGTTTGTTCAAATTAATAAA
>NW_018192629.1:0-371 GCF_001263595.1 Phalaenopsis equestris
ACATACCTACGTATGTACGTACGTATATATTCATATACATACATATGTATATAGATACATACATATATACATTTATACATACATATACATATAAATACATACGTACATACATATAATCGGATAAAACATGTTTCAAAGGTTATAGCCTTCATAATGAGACACTATATGAGTAATGGGCTTTTCCAACGGGCAAATTCCGTAGGTTCTGATGAAAAAGCCGTCGTTTTTAATATTTCTCACTATTTATTGATTGTTTTACGCTCATAGGAAAAACTGTTGTCTGTAATTTCAAAACGGACTGATATTCTGACTATATAAAATTACCAACGCATAACCAACAACCTAATGTGATAGCTTTTTCTGATAAATTT
>NW_018192630.1:0-371 GCF_001263595.1 Phalaenopsis equestris
TGAGATGAATGATATTTAGATAAATATTATATGTATGATAAACTAATAAGATATGCATGTCATAAGTAAAAGATATGCATGAGATATATATAAATAAGAGATATACATTAAATAAATATAAGAGATAAACATGAATATAAAAGATATGTCTAATGAATAGTTGTATAACAGATTAAATATGCATGTTAGTAAATGCATAAAGATATCTTAGAATAATATATGTATGAAAAATGAAATAACTTATATTTGAACGCTTGCATGTGCATGTTTTGAGTATTTCACTCGCAAGAAATGTCAGTGTATCAACGCATGTAGAGTTTTTCTACCATCCCAAACAATTGTGATGGTTAGATCACTAACTGTTATGCTGA
>NW_018192631.1:0-371 GCF_001263595.1 Phalaenopsis equestris
CATGTAATGATATTATTTATTATATAAACATTCATTATATCATCCAAAAAAAATGGTGTAAATGAACACAAATAATACCGCATAATCGAAATTTTTCATATTTTAAAGCTTCAACCAACCTCCTGCACTATCTATACGTTGATAGATCTCCTGAAAATGATTGGCATACTCTCTTGTCGATTGTTATATTCATCTCTCCAAAGTAATTCAAACACTAATCAGATCGATGTTTCTTTCTCTACTTTAGTGCATACCAAAAGGGTTATAATTGCCTCAACATGCATATTAGCTTAATAGTTATATCTAATTTTCTATGAAGACATCTAGCCATATCACCAACACCATCAATGACATTTTGGTTCCACAACTCG
>NW_018192632.1:0-371 GCF_001263595.1 Phalaenopsis equestris
CCAATCAGAACATGAGAAGAATTCAAGGATTGATTATTGGAGTGTTTCACAACCATGCAAGAAGGGGATCTGCAAGTGTAATTTTTTTGCATTGGTTCAATAAGGGTCCGTCGTGAAATATAGAGAGAAAGTTTAGAAGCCATCTGGCCATTTGGGGGAGATATTAGAAGCAATGTTGAAAGGAAACTTTATAAAAGGTGAGGCCAGAAATTTGAACAACACTTCATCTACTGAGTTGGCAAGGACTGAGAAACAACTATGAAATTGGTGAAGTTAGTTGAGGATAAAAACGTAATGAAAGGCTAATAAGAGAAGCACAAGTGGAGCGCCATACAAAAATCTTGTAATCATGGCAATACCAAAAAATTAAA
>NW_018192633.1:0-371 GCF_001263595.1 Phalaenopsis equestris
TTAAAAAGAACATGGGAAAACATTTCATTAAAATCATTCTCGCAAGTAAAACTGAAGTGTAAAGACTTACAAAACAATTTGTTCTCTCATCCAGAGCAGCAATCTCCTCTCTCATACAATAATCCTCACAAAATCAGTAAGAAAATAAAAGCAATAGGTAGGGAAAACGGTTAACACCTCAACCCCAAGAGAGAAAGAGAATATTAAGGAAGAAACTCTCCCAAAACCCTCTCTTTTGGCTCCCCAGCCATCCCCGGGTCTCTCCTCTTTCAAAAAATGCCCTGAGATATGTTTTTTATAGCTTCATCCATGAATTTGGCAAAAACAATTGTTGCCAAAACAGATTCTCGATCAGTTGGTGTGGTCATGCC
>NW_018192634.1:0-371 GCF_001263595.1 Phalaenopsis equestris
TTTTAACTGGCACAATGTTGGCTAACCATGTAGGGTATTCTCTTCTCTTACAAAATTAGCGTCTATTAATTTCCTTACTTCGACAATGATTGCTGCTCTATTTTGAGGCACATTCTTTTTGGAGCTTGTTTTACCAGGGTCATATTTTTATCCATACCAAGTTTATGAACTGCAACTTCTGGTGACAGTCCCAACATTTTGCCATAACTCCATGCAAAGAAATCTTTAAATTCTGACAACAACTTGACCAATGTTGAAGATTCTTCATTGCTGAGTAGGGAACATATAAATGTAGGTCGGGGTTGCTCTTTTGTCCCAAGGTTCTCAATGTTTTAATCTTTTTCTTTTTCTTTTTCTTTTTCTTTTTTCTT
>NW_018192635.1:0-371 GCF_001263595.1 Phalaenopsis equestris
TTTTGATATTTGAGTGAGAATTCGAAAATTGGATGTAAAGAGGGTGCTAGATTTTTAAATAGCAATGTTCCGGTTGCTATGTATTTAAGTGCTCCTTATTCTTATAAACATTCTTAAGCGAATGAGGGAGTAGGAGAGCAAGTTAAACCAACCTCTGATAAAGGAGAACTTAGGATTTTCTAATACAATTAGAATATATATAATTTGCGTATCTAAGATGAATAAATATGCAAAAAAACTTGCCTTTTTAAATGCATGCCAGTAAATGCACTGATTAGGGTCCTAATGATAATTTAATGATTAATGTTTATTTAAAGAAATCAATGTGAAATTTGAATGGCAACATATCGAATTGGGAAATTTACATTCGT
>NW_018192636.1:0-371 GCF_001263595.1 Phalaenopsis equestris
CTATTTTCACAAAATTAAAATTACATTATATATATCATATTAAATTTAGATTTTAAAATCTTATTTTCAAAAAAAGATAGCCGACAGATCCAAGCTTGATTTAACTTGGATTTGACCAAATTTGATATCATTGGGTTTATCACTGTGAGTTTGTTGAAATCGGAGTTCTTGATGATTGTTAATCAAAGTTTAAACACTCTTTGTTTAAAATATTGTCTCGAGAGTCACGTAATACCTCTAAATTCAAGCTAGATGTGGGAAATTTATTGATGGCGTCTCAATATTGAATTATATAAGCTTGATTGCATAGAATTATTATCTTAAAAAGCATAAAAGTTAATAATTAATTACTAATTAGAATGTTACTTTTT
>NW_018192637.1:0-371 GCF_001263595.1 Phalaenopsis equestris
GTATCATTTTGGCTTGATATAGTCCAAATTTTGTTGAACTTGCAGCGTTTGCCTTCCAAAATTTCAAGTTCTTCAAGTCGTATCTTTATATTTTATTCTTCAGTTATTTTTCTTGTAATTGCAACCCTAAGAGAAGGAATTTGAACTTCTAATGGAAGTACAACTTCAGAACCATATACCAGACCAAACAATGTTGGTCATTTTATTGTGCAGTATGTAGTTCTACAGGCCCATAAAGATTCAATAAATTTTTCATACCACTGTCTTGGGCTATTGGTTAATATCTTTTTCAAGTTTTGGACCAATGTTTTATTGCAAGATTCAGCTAAACCATTAGCTTTAGGATGATAAATTGTTGAATATCTCCAGTC
>NW_018192638.1:0-371 GCF_001263595.1 Phalaenopsis equestris
TTTTTTTTCTTTGAGGATACAACAAAAGGAAGTGTTAAGTATGGACAATAAAGCATTAGCAAATGTAGTTGAAGAAGAGATATCAATCTAAGTTGAAATCAACAAATCCTTTGAAATTATATTTTATTTTGCATGTATATAATATTAAATGAAATTTAATTAGAGATTTAGTACTTATTAAATACCTATATCTGGTTATTCTAATCAAAAGTGAATTTTTTATTGGCACTAGATATGTATGTAATGATTTATTAAATTATACTTGTTATCATCTAGCAAAAAAAAATTTGTGTGGATTCTTTCATTTAATTAATTATTGTTTTTTATATTTGACATGAAAAATTAGGACATGTAAACTATTAAGTAGTTAG
>NW_018192639.1:0-371 GCF_001263595.1 Phalaenopsis equestris
TTCAACTTAATTTTTCAAAAATGAAATTCATAATCAAAACCACATCACTGCATTCACAGCCATAGAAACATTATACATCTAAAATAACCTTGATTGATATCAAATAAAACTGAGTAGAAACTCCATTTCGATTTAGGATTATGAACGATAATGTGATCCGTAGACATATGCATACCATATTACTCGTATTTCTTGCCTTCAGGCCCTCACTCATTACACAGAAAATGGTAGTTTGACCTGTGACAACCACTACCTTATAGAATGAGTTCTGTCTATGCATATTGATTGGCCTTTTTGTACAGATCTATGCATTCATCATTAAGGACTTGTATAACTCATTGCACAACTTGCTTCGATGCACTCAACACTAA
>NW_018192640.1:0-371 GCF_001263595.1 Phalaenopsis equestris
ACGACACACAACAGTTCATACACAATGAGAAAATGAATGGTTAATGCTCTGAAAAAGAGTAATTCCCTCTTAAATCACACACTCCTAAGCACAATAAGAAAATCACCACATAAACATAAACACATCAACATAGATTCAAACACACTATAAAACATTAACATACAAATATAAACTTGGGTTGCCTCTTAAGACACGCTTAGTTTAATTTCCACAGCCTCACAATACCTGATATATTACTCAGAAAGACACAATATCAAGACCTCATTTACCACAAAATTCTCACCACCTAAGTATGGTTTAATTCTCTGTCCATTCACTTTAAACGCTCTATCACTTTTAGGATCTTTAATATCAATAGCACCAAAAGGATA
>NW_018192641.1:0-371 GCF_001263595.1 Phalaenopsis equestris
TTATGTGATGGATTGAGAGTGTATGCCTAAAATGAAACCAAGTCAAAATACATTGAAAACACATCCATAAAGAAACCCCTATATAAATAACCCACATTATTACCAAATAACCAAAATCTACATTTTTGTTGTAGGGTTAAGAGCAACTCCCAAAAGAACATGCATGTTTGGTTAATTATATCATGAGATTATACCCAAGAATACTCTCGATTAACGAAATATTGCTTATCTTTTGTGATAAGTATTGAATAGGAATATCAAGGATATAATATCATCTCAAATAAGATTATCCTAATGCTTCAAAACAATACCGGACCATATGGTAGAGGGTGAATCATCGTGTCACATCTGACGGATGATCTATCAACAAA
>NW_018192642.1:0-371 GCF_001263595.1 Phalaenopsis equestris
CATTAGCTATGCCAGCTATCTCTATCATGATTAGAGCCGACAATGTGGCCCATTGTCATTCAAACTACCTTGATGATAACATTATACTATGTACAAATTTAATAATCAGTTGACTTTCAAAAAGAAAAAAAAAATCAAATTCTATAGCCTCTCCTATATGAATTTTTGTAACAAAAAATCCTCTCGGACAACTTCCAAGTTCTAAAATATATTGAAAAAACAATCCTCTTTACTAGGAAAAATTATTCTATACGAACACCGTATGCAAAGATGCATGCACTGTCTGATCTGGACCGCTGCTCATCACAGTAAAAGTTGTATTTTGGTGGGTCCCATTTTTATTTTATTTTATTTTTTTTGAAAAAAAAAAA
>NW_018192643.1:0-371 GCF_001263595.1 Phalaenopsis equestris
AGTCTAAGTGATTTATAGAATCATTGGGATTTCTATAGTGACTTTCGAAATTGAATTTCAAACCTCTTCCATAATTTCCCAGTTGTTCTAATGACACTTAAAATCCATATGAATTGTTATATATATTTGGTGAATTGGTTACTTAGATATCATTTGGAATTTGTTATTATGTTATTATTATTTCTTTATTTGGTTCTTCTTTGCTTATTTGTTTTCTTGATGAAGATTTTATTTGATTTTAGGTTATATTGGGAAGCTTATTTTTTTATTTATTTTTGGTTCACAAGAACATATTTATAAATGCCTTTGAATCGATTCATTTTTAATGTGAAGGTTTAATTATTATATTATATATTATCTTATTGAATGTT
>NW_018192644.1:0-371 GCF_001263595.1 Phalaenopsis equestris
TTTTGAATTTTGAAGCCATTTGTCATGCACCCAAATTTGGTCATTTTGATCATGTGACTTTTCACCTTAGGTTTAATATCTTTTATTATGTTGGTTTTTGTTGGCATCAATTTTTGATGACATGAGTGTAGGGTGTCTACTTCATAACTCAGGGTGGTCCATGGTTCTTCCGTAGAATCCAACAACTAAGACAATCACCCGGGGCTCTTAAGAACTTGTGCGCGGGGCAAGTAGTTAGGGTTAGCAACGATCTAGTCCTACCCGAAAAAAAACCCCCTTTGAAAGGGTTTGTTCAGGATTTGAGACGTGCTTGGTGCCTAAATTGAGGTTTAGAGGTCACTATACATTCATCTAGAACCTTTTATGGCCAA
>NW_018192645.1:0-371 GCF_001263595.1 Phalaenopsis equestris
ATATATAAGGAATGGCCAGAGGCCGTTAGAAGGGCCCCCAATCGCCCCTAATGTGCCTAATCACTCGACTATCGACCTCCTTAAGGAATTAGCTGTCAGAGGTGGATTCAAACCCCAAACTTCAGGGGACATACAACTGACATCAAAGATGCCAACCAATAAGTTGGGGAATGCAACACACACAAACACTCGACACATTGTCGTACGAGACTTGATCATTCCTCGTGCGCCAAATTATTCAGTATAACACCCTACACTCCAGGGAATCGATCCCCAAACAAGAGGTAACTTAACAACTAACAAAAAGATTTATATCTTCTTTAGGTGGAGGCAAAAATGTAATAAACTTATTGTACTAAATCCTACAATCT
>NW_018192646.1:0-371 GCF_001263595.1 Phalaenopsis equestris
ATATAAGGAATGGCCAGAGGCCATTAGAAGGCCCCCAGTCGCCCCTAATGTGCCTAATCACTCGACTACCGACCTCCTTAAGGAATTAGCTGCCAGAGCTGGATTCAAACCCCAGACCTCAAGGGACATACAACTGACATCGAAGATGCCAACCAATAAGTCGGGGAATGCGACACACACAGAGACACACGAGAGACTGTCGTACGAGACTTGATCATCCCTCGTGCGCCAAAAAATTCAAGTACCACACCCTACTCTCGGGGGAATCAAACCCCAAGTCAGAGGGGACTTAACAACTAACAAACATATTTATATCCTCTTTAGGTGGAGGCAAACATGTAATAAACTTATTGTACTAAATCCTACAATCT
>NW_018192647.1:0-371 GCF_001263595.1 Phalaenopsis equestris
ATATATATATATTTGGAATATATATATTTATGTGCTATATTTAGGTATCTACATATCCAGCTCCTAATCTTTAATATTTACGTATAAGACCTTCCTCATGCATGAAGAGGAGTAGGGGGCACTTTAAGAATGAGACAAACGGAAGCAGCGGCCATTCTCTTAAAGGAAGCAAAACCTGCATGCACGCTATCCCAAATATTTTAGATAAAAAAATGAAGGAAATTTACACACCCATACAATTCATATATGTCTACATATTTTACACTTAAATTTAATATTACATTTATAATATTTTGGTATTATAAATATATGCGTGAGAAAATTTTATTTCACATTTTAAAAGTTTATAATAATGACATTTTTTAGATGTA
>NW_018192648.1:0-371 GCF_001263595.1 Phalaenopsis equestris
AGGTATAAAAATGTGTATAAAAAGACTATATATTTAGATGTATCAGGGGGCAAAGTTAAAAAATAATTTAAAATTAGTTTGTTAAACAAAATAGATAATTATTTTATTCAAATATGAATGATATAATCATATTCTAAATGAAATATTAGGATATAGTATTTAAAGTAAGTAATTAATTAAAATATATAATAATACTAAATATTTACATTTTATGTGGCAAATTTATTCATTTATAACATGATATTACATAGATATTTAAAATCTAGGGGAAACAAAAAATGAAAATCAACTAAAATTTATTTTCTTAAAGCAATTAAATAATTTATATATTCAAATTCAAATGAGATAATTATTTTCTTGATGAAATATTA
>NW_018192649.1:0-371 GCF_001263595.1 Phalaenopsis equestris
CGCGATCGACTACTGCAGCTAGGTTGCAAACAATATGGGGTGAGCTTCCGCTTGGGTGCCGCAGAGCACAATTCAGGGTTTCGGGGAGATTTTTGTAAGCACGAATCCTCTCTCATGCTAATTGAGACTTTCATTTCCTTTCTCTCACTTCAATTTTGACTTTTATTTTGTTTTTCATGTTATTCTCGTTTCCAACAGCGGTTGGAGGCGTCGATTGTGTTAGAAGTGTCGTAATTAATTTTGCAAGCTTCTAAAAATATTTTTTCAGGAAATCAGTGAGAAGGTTTGAGAAGATAGGAAGGAGAGAGTGAAATTGGTGATTTTAGAAAGACGGATTTATGCCGAAAAGCTCTTTTGAGGTATGTTTTGAC
>NW_018192650.1:0-371 GCF_001263595.1 Phalaenopsis equestris
CTTACATTCATTTAATAATCGTATGGTTGATTGGCTTTAATCTTTCTTGCAGTCTGGTCTTTTTGTTTATGACATATTCTGGGTGTTCTTTACTCCAGTGATGGTTAGCGTGGCTAAATCGTTTGATGCTCCCATAAAGGTTAGTCCTTTTATTGTGATAAATCATGAAAAAGGTTGGATTCTTCAAATTCTGCTTCTAAGCGATGTTCTATTTCTGCAGCTTCTTTTTCCAACTTCAGATTCTGCAAGACCCTTCTCCATGCTTGGCCTTGGTGATATTGTAATACCTGGTGGGAGTTTTTTTCTTGAGGGAAATTTACACCACACAATTCTTATATTACATATCTAACATCCAAAATTTGATATTTACA
>NW_018192651.1:0-371 GCF_001263595.1 Phalaenopsis equestris
GTATGAATGATTTAGTGTAGATGCCCGCCCATTAATTGAGGCTTTTACACAAATCATAAAAGATGACTTTCTATCCACTCTTATTGAGGGTTGTGGGTTTAGTGATGAATTGGAGACAAATAGGGATTTTTTTAAGTATTGAATAATATCAATATTTCCATTTTTATATAATTGTTATTCATTGAGAATGACCCCACATCCATCGTTTAAGCTTATTTTCTTTAAAGTTTTGAAGGACGTGGGTTATTTGCTCATCGTAAAAGGCTCTATTTGATTTTGTGAGCGAGCTGCAAATTTCACTGCACGCTGCGTTCGTGCTCGTATGTGAGCTATCAAGTTCCGTATAGGTTTTATTTAGTGTTCAATTTTTT
>NW_018192652.1:0-371 GCF_001263595.1 Phalaenopsis equestris
AAAAAAAAAATAAAGTTATTAAAGAAATTTGATCATCAATAATTTTCTTAAAATATTGTATAAAAAATAAACGTAAATTATCAAAACCTATTATTTTATTATAAATTTTGATACTATTTATTAAACTTTAGGGAAATTTACATACATAGCACACAACTCTTATGTATTTATATCATGCCCCTATACACTCATATTTACATACATAATATTTTGGCATTTTAAACATATATTATGCATAGATAGGCATCATTTACATACATATGAACTCATTTTTATGCATAGATAGGCAAGGCATGGTTGATATGTAAATACATAAGAACTGAGGGGTATGAATGCAAATGTTTTATTTATTTATTTATTTATTTATTTAT
>NW_018192653.1:0-371 GCF_001263595.1 Phalaenopsis equestris
TACATAGGAATTGAGTGGCATGCATGTAAAGCTTCAAAAAATTTTATGCAACACCATATAAGCAGTTAGAAAATTGCAGGAATCATCAAGAGCTTGTTTTCAAGGATTTACAAACATAAAGGCTCTCAATTTACTCTAATTAACATAATAAGAAACAATTAACATATAGGTGGAATAAAAAATAAGTTAACAACTTAGTGCATATTGCATAAGCCATAAGCTATGATATCTATCATATTTTAAGAACAAATTAAGTGCATGCAAACATTAAGATTTTACAACCCTTTTAGTGAATTCGGAGTAGTTTTTCGAAAAAAATTTATGCACTACCATATAACCAGTTTGAATATTGCAGAAATCATCAAAAACTT
>NW_018192654.1:0-371 GCF_001263595.1 Phalaenopsis equestris
TTCTGCCACCAATGATAAGAAGATGCATCACGAGGTCGTCTGGCACCTCGGCAAAAGCAATGGCAAAGCCCCTTCTTGTTTCCTAGGACAATTAAGAATATCAATTGTGCCCGTGAACCCGCCCGGGGAGGAAGAGAGGGAGTATTGGAATCTCACTCATGAGGAGTTCAACAAATTAGTGGTGGATTTTGTTAGGAGGTTTAAGTGAAGCTTGTCCGCGGGGAGGTAAGAAAGTAGGTCTTATGATCTTTTATGAAGCTATGTGTGGTTTTGATCGAGAGAATAAATTAATAATAATAATAATAATAATTTTAAAGGGTCCAACATGCCTTTTTCATGTATTGATAAATGATATATATATATATATATAT
>NW_018192655.1:0-371 GCF_001263595.1 Phalaenopsis equestris
AGAATTGGTAGGTGCCCAATTAAATAGATAATGCTTGAGGCTGTAAGCAGCTCGCCATACAAAAAATGGTAATAATGGGAGAATATGGAGAGTCATTACATTTACCATTCTAAATTTGAATTGTTGCAAATGGTCATGCATTGCAGGATTTCATCACCACTATTTTAGTAACTAAATTCAAAATAATAGTAATTAAATTCATAAGTTTGATTAATAAATAGTCAATATATTGCTAAAAAATAACTTTGGGTAAACCATAGTAAGGTAGGACAGTCTATAATATAAACTAAGATGTTATGTATTACGATACGATAACAACGACAACAAGACTTTTTCTCATCAAGTGAGGTGGGCTACATGAATCCTTTTTC
>NW_018192656.1:0-371 GCF_001263595.1 Phalaenopsis equestris
TAGTGGATATAACTAAAGATATTATTTCAGGACATTGTCAATCCAGAGCAAAGTCTTTCTCACCTCACTCCAATAAGTTTAAGAAAAATTGGTTGTCTATATCAGCCCAACAGATATTATATCCCAAAAAAGATTGCATAAACTCCATGACAACATTCCTATTCCAATGACTTTATATTGTTAAACCTTTCTTTACACTAAATATTCTTCTGAATCTCATAGTTCAAAAAAAAATTTTAACAATCCTATTGTTCAGGTAGAATGTAAATGAAAATTGTAAGTTAACACACCACTTCAAAAATATTTCAATGTAAATCACAAAAGAAACCTCAAATCTATCCTACCACATTTCCACATCAAGGGTGAAACTA
>NW_018192657.1:0-371 GCF_001263595.1 Phalaenopsis equestris
TAAGTACATAAGAATTGTGCGGTATGTATGCAAATGCACCTTTTTATGATGATCAGGCTCGAGCAGGAGGAATCATAAGAATCACAAAATAGATCCATAGAACATAAACAGGCATGCCATGGAGGTTGCATTATAGATCAACAAAATTGGTCAGGATTTGTGTGTATGATTCTGTTAAATCAATACATAATGTAATAAAGCTGAGATCTTTTTTACTTTGAAACTGTCATTTCTCATTTGCAGTTTAGAAAAAACAAGTTAATAGATGGAGGATTACAAATTAGGGGTGGAGAATGTTGCATTGATAGTGAGAAGATGAAACATAGGAATGCAATGAAATTGAAAAGTTCATTAATTTGTCCAATGTTATT
>NW_018192658.1:0-371 GCF_001263595.1 Phalaenopsis equestris
TATATATATATATGCATTAAGTGAAATAAATTATTTTAGAGTAATATGATTCTATTTTATTAATTATCTAATGCCTAAACTTTACATGACATGATATTCGAAGTTCAAACATTTTTAAGGTTTTGCAATAAAGGAAAATACTTAAATTGAGAAATAAATGCACAACATATGTTAATTAAAGTTGATATTTTAGCCAGAGACGTTGAAGATTAGGGGGTTGGTTTAGCATGGCTTCTGCTATTTTATATTTTTAGCTATAGTCTTACAAAGGTGCATCTGTATGCATCACACATCTTACCTCTAGATTTTACTTTTTTTTTTATTTTTTTTTTAAATACTATCCAATCTTTCATATCACATAAAAGTATCAC
>NW_018192659.1:0-371 GCF_001263595.1 Phalaenopsis equestris
TCCTACAAACATATTGCTGAACAAAATATGAAATAAGCTTGAATTTTTTGAGTATACTAATCATATATCATTTGATCCAGATACCTTGGCCTTTTCCAGCGCAAAAATACATCTAATTCATCTTTAAATTGAATGAAAATTACTCTCTCAAATCACAGCCAGACCACCGTTTTACTGCATTGTTAGACAATCATATTTCAATAGGAAGTCATTTAAGAAAACTGTCAATAACTATCAATTTACCATTTCCATAATAGTCGCTGGTACTTCCCAGGTACTTGGTCCAGTCTCAAAAAGTCAATTTTGAAAAGCATGGCCTTACAAAAAATTTTTTTATCACATCCACGACTTTGCAAAAGTATTATTTCATT
>NW_018192660.1:0-371 GCF_001263595.1 Phalaenopsis equestris
AAAAAAAATCTCTCAACATTTTCCAAAAGCTATCACTTGCGCACACTGAACAAATTTTCAATGCACATTTCAACAATTACTGAATAAAAAACATCCGGTTCCAAATAACTATTCACGAATTGCTGATAGTGCTTTGTTACTTTTATCCCCAATATTCATGGAAAAGAAGATTAATCATAATGATGGAGCATGAAAAAATAAAATAGTTTGGTATGGAAATGCTCAATGAATAGAAAGTGAGAATAAAGAATTAGATGGGTAACTCACTAATAGCTCTTAGTAACCTACTCATTTTCCAAAAAAAGCTCGCCGTATGAAATTTCATCAGTATATCTTATGTTCTTGAAATGGTCTACCTCCTGCAAAGCAAG
>NW_018192661.1:0-371 GCF_001263595.1 Phalaenopsis equestris
TTTTTTTTATTGAATTTTACATGAAAATTGAAGGCTCTTATGATTTTGGATAAGGATTCAGAAACAGAGGGTTAAGCATTTTGAAAAAATAAGATTAATTTTCATGTGATTCAATTAGGTTTTTCGTGTTTTAAACATTGTAAATGTTTGGGGATTAAGAGTTTCAAGTTTATTTCAGAAGTGAAAGGTGTTTTGAAATTCTTAAATATTTTAAAGGTTAGATGTTTAAAGTATTTAAATCAAGAATGTTTGAAAGTTTAAGTTGTTTTTGTTAGAGAGTTTGAGAGTAATTTGAAGATGGAATTTTAAGAATTTTAAGTAGTCTAGTATTTCAAAGTTGAGATTTTATAGTATTTTAATTGGTCTTAAAA
>NW_018192662.1:0-371 GCF_001263595.1 Phalaenopsis equestris
GTGTCTTGCCTTGCTTATAGGTGTTCGTGCTAAGGACTACTAATTTATTTAATTTTCCTAATTGAATTAGCTCCTCTTTAAGGTTTTGAAGGTGTTGAAACTCCTTTGTGTTGTGCTTGTGATTTATGTGGTGAGCATAATATTTATTCAAATCATTATAGTGGATTTCTACTCTCATTAACAAGGGCTTTATGAATTTGTTTATTCCATGACTTTTACCATCTCAACCATTAACACTCCAAGCGGAGTCACTTCTTATGTAGAAGATTGGAGTGATTTTTGTCTTCTTTTCTCAACCTAATAATTCTTTGGGTTTTAATTATTATTGTTGTTGGCGAACTCGTATCTCTAAGTCATTATGAATATTCCAT
>NW_018192663.1:0-371 GCF_001263595.1 Phalaenopsis equestris
TCTCTCTCTCTCTCTCTAATTTATTTTAATTAAAATTAGAAATGATATATTATATTAATTTATTGGAAGATTTATTGATGTAACAATTCAATTCTTATCTATTTATATATCTAACATCTAAACTTTAGTTTTTTACATTGTGTTTCATTTTTAAAATTAAAATAGTAATTTTTTTATGTGATACAAAAGTTTTGATGGGTACAATTGGCTTATTATGCATCTGCCTTACCCAGCAATTCAGTCTCCTTTGAATCATGGACAGAGTTTGACACCTGCTCCTTTTAGGTCAACATGGAGCTTGAACAAGAAGAAGACGGCAATTCGATTCCCTTAGTGTTCGGATCATCGACATTAATCGGGAGGGAGCTAGG
>NW_018192664.1:0-371 GCF_001263595.1 Phalaenopsis equestris
AAGTTCCTTAAAAGCCATGTTTGTGGAATGTAGGATGTGAGTTGCAGTCTGAAATAGTAAAAATATATCATTGTTATGAAAGAACTTCGTGAGATATTTATCTTCCATTGTTTCACCAAACAAAAATTTTCTAGGCACGGAATTCAGTACAACTAAACAGAATTCCACCATTTTTTCAAATGAAGTCTAACTATCAAGATTCTAAACCATTGTGTTCAAATTTAATATAGTAATTTTACATCCATCGACCCTGATGCGTGCTAGAAGATTCACGACGGTAGATTAATATATAACGTCTTAGCATTGCACGATAATTTAACACACATTAAGATAAAAAAAATAATCAATATAAACACAAAAAAAAAAAAAAA
>NW_018192665.1:0-371 GCF_001263595.1 Phalaenopsis equestris
CTTCAACATGTACTTAGTTTGTAGCTCATTTTTGGGAGCAAATTAATGAAGTTTCTTTCAAGTTTCAACTTATTTCCCTTTCTTGTACAATTGATGAAAAGCCATACGAACAATGAAGGATACAACAAAAACTAGATATTAAAACTTTAAAATCTTTTTGAAAATTAATCAAAACAAAAAATTTTGAAAATATATTTGGATAATTAAATATGATAAAAACAATAACAAAAAGAAAATGATAAATTTGCTGAGTTTGATTCTCTCGAGTTCGAGATTACTTACCCTTTGCTCGTGCAGCGTGACTATTTCAATATGCACCGATTCTCTTCACATCCCCGCGGAGTTGCATATTTTGCACAAAATCTCACAAA
>NW_018192666.1:0-371 GCF_001263595.1 Phalaenopsis equestris
CTTAAACCCAACCTTCTGAAAATCGATAGAGGCATCAAATTAATGCTAGCTCCCAAATTACATTAAGTTTTTTTAAAAATTCTGTTGCCAATAGCACAGTGAATAGTAAAACTACCAAGATCTTTAAGTTTTTCATGAAGCCTTTTCTGAGTTATTATGCTACACTCTTTACTAGGTGCAACTGTCTCATTATCTGCAAACTTCCTTTTTTTTATAAGTATATCCTTCATAAATTTCACATAGCATGGCATATGCTCCAAGGCTTCAACAAATGGAATATTTATTTTCAATTTCCTCAATATTTCAAAATATTTTGTAAATTGATTATCTTTGTTTAACTACTTCAATCTTTGAGGAAATTGAGGTGGTGG
>NW_018192667.1:0-371 GCF_001263595.1 Phalaenopsis equestris
ATATATGACCCTTTACTTTTGTATGACTACACACAAAGACAAAAAAAAATATAAGAGCATATGAAAGATGTTTTACTTCGGCATGCCACTTCGACAGATGCTGCATGACAGCTGACACATCGACGAGTAACTTTTGACAATCAAAGTGCAATAACTGTGTTTTGGAGAAGATGAACTTCCAAGCCTAGAACACCAATTAATATATGGATTAGCAGATAAAAGTCTCTTCTTAGGCCAAAGGTCTCTTAACATATGCATTGTCCCTTGAAAGCCCTTTAATGATATACAATAAATAACAAGTTTTAGTTGTTCAATTTCTTTTCAATTTTCATATTCAAGATTATATATTTTTTTATTGCGTGACAATCATT
>NW_018192668.1:0-372 GCF_001263595.1 Phalaenopsis equestris
AAAAAATAAGCTAATTGGGGGAATTACTGTGTTGTGATGCTTGTTCCAAAGGGTAAACCACATCCGCCAATCATTTTCACCAATGCAGATCTTCCTCTGGACAAAAATCCTACAATGATGTCATTTTTGCTACAACACTCATCAGTAATTATCAGGTAGTCAGCATCCCGGTCAAAATTGAGAGTTTAGGGAACATTTTATTTTGGGTCGTGTTTGAAAGATGAATTTCAGAAATGATTAATTAATTGCACCGGCCAACCCATTGTACGAGTTATCTGGCAAACGAAGGAGTCACTTTGTGTAGTAGCACTCTCTGTTAATTGGGGAGAAGAAGATAATTGATTTACTAACCTAAAGGATTTCTTTAGTAGT
>NW_018192669.1:0-372 GCF_001263595.1 Phalaenopsis equestris
ACAAAAGACATCAAAGAGTTTTATAGGATATGTTTGTAGTGTAGAAGTATGTTCAATTACAACATCATCCATCCCAAATACTACAGCCAGTTGTTAATCTCTAACCTTTTTCCATCAGAGGACTTGATATCCTTTGGTAATTTGCCCTTCAAAGGGCCTACCTAGGTTCATTTTGGTTACTATAGATTAATCTTTAAAATGGATTGAAGTAAAGGATCTTTCCCAAATTTTCATAAACATCATCCAAAACTTCATTAGATAGATACATCAGTCGGTATGGCTTAACCCCCTTGTTGATCACTGATAATGGAACATAATTCACAAATCATGAGATGAAAGGCTTCTATCAAAGTCAAAGAATTAACCTAAAAC
>NW_018192670.1:0-372 GCF_001263595.1 Phalaenopsis equestris
TGTGTGCGTTGAGCTCGACCATATGGCTTGATCGAGTTATAGATTTATTAGTGGTGAACTTGTGCTATTCCAATTTGGTTGTATGAAGGTTGGTTATTTGAAAACTCCTTGATTTTCACAATCTTTGTGAATTTAAGGCACAAGCCTCTGACTTTTATGACAACAAATTTATAATTATTATGTTGGAAGGTTGGTCCCTTTTTTTTTATTATATTTTTTGCTCATACAATGGGGGTAAATATTCACTTTCAATTTTTTTTATTATTTATTAGGCATTGTATCACAAAGCATGATGTAAATGTGATTCTTTAAAACTTGTGAATTATTTTCAAACCAATGAGATGGAGGAGGGCTCAAAATATATTATTTGGT
>NW_018192671.1:0-372 GCF_001263595.1 Phalaenopsis equestris
TCGAGACGGTTCAAACAAGTATATTTGTGTCTGAATCGGATTCCGTTTGACATGTTTCGAGGGATCAAACAATCACCTTATTTAAATATTACATAAATTAAATTTATACATTTACATATTTATATATGGATATTAATGTATTCCTATTTTTATATAACTAGTTAATATATCTTTATATATTTATATATTAATTATGCATAATCTTCAAATTTAGGTTTAAATTTAACTTTTTCCTAATCAATTCACATACAAATAAAGGCTTAAGTTGATATTAATAGAGTAGTTAAAATAAAGATGTTGAAAGTGACTTTATTTGAATGAGCGGAAAATTTCAAAAGAAAAGAAGAGAATGAATCCTTCTTCCTCTCCCTC
>NW_018192672.1:0-372 GCF_001263595.1 Phalaenopsis equestris
GCTTCCTGCTTCCTGCTTCCTGCTTCCTGCTTCCATACTAGACAGGAATGAAAGAAATTAATATGTAAGAAGAAGAATATTATATTTAATGCTTTGTGCACCAAGTAGCAATCTTCATAGTTTAATTAATTTTATATTTTCAATGTCATCTAATAGCCAGGCATGAGGCATCTGCATATTTTTTTAAAATTGTATTATTGTTCCCGGATTTGACAAGCCCCATTCTGTATGATCCGACAGAAATACAAAATTTTATTAATTAGACAATTCGCATGACTCTCCACGTCAAATTTTTTAAGCTTTTTTAATATTTTTAGATGCACAGGACTCTAAAATTAAGGGAAAAATATTACATCAGGACTCCTAACGTAG
>NW_018192673.1:0-372 GCF_001263595.1 Phalaenopsis equestris
ACAATCTCCTTTAATTAGGTTGTCTAATATTAAAAACACATTTATTAGATTTCCTAGAGTTAAGCTACCTATAATCAAGTTTCCTAGTGTACAACTATTAGATTTATTATTTTCCATAACACAATCATCACTACGGCATCAACTATGTCGTGAACATCATTACATGTAAAGGTAAAATGCATGGAACAGTAGCATCACCTAATAAGTACTTATGTACATTTTTACTAAAGATGACAGCAAAAAACCTTAAGAACATTTACAAACATACGAGTTAGTTTCTATGTATTTATATATCTAGTACTATAACTTTTATATTTATAACACTCAAATCATTTATATCACATCAAAAATATTACAATTTTAACTTATAAA
>NW_018192674.1:0-372 GCF_001263595.1 Phalaenopsis equestris
AACACACACGAACAAACACAATGCTTCAATAACTAATAATATTATGTCAATGGCCCCGCTTTCATGCTATCATCGCCGGCCTAAGACGGTTCATGTGATGCTAAAACACCCCCCGGCAGAGCAGCAATTTTCTATTTATTCTTTGCCGTATGGTATCTGAACTGTATTTATTATAATTTACTTATTTTTAAACACCTTAAATCATCATTGTTATATGGCTACAATCTGACACGTTTTCGGGTCCGTTTGGTGCAACTTATTTGGCCGCACCTGGCCTGTTTGAGTAAATTGTGTTTAGGCAGCTTATGTGTTTTCAAAACGCGCCGAAAACAGCTTATCTAGATGCGGTGACAACTTTCTGGTAACGGTCTG
>NW_018192675.1:0-372 GCF_001263595.1 Phalaenopsis equestris
ATATACATACATACCACTCAATTCCTATGTATTTATATGTCTAACACCAAAACTTCAATTATTACATACATAACACCTTATGCATGAAATGCATGTAAATGCCCCTTGTTGAAAAGAGCAAAACCCATCAATTCAAATTTTTAAATATAAGGTCATCAAATTAAGACTGGGAGAATTCATTGTTGAGCAAAGCTTCCCTTTTCACGCAAAGATACCTCTTTAACAACTAAATTGCTACAGGAAAAAAGTCACCTCAATGAACTTGAAATAGTCTATGAAATTCTAAAGTTGTTCAGTGTCACTCCTTGAATACCTTTGTAAGATTTTGGACATTTCATAAGACATTTGTTTATTATAATTTGTTGAGGAAAA
>NW_018192676.1:0-372 GCF_001263595.1 Phalaenopsis equestris
ATTTCTCTTGAATTTTAAAGAAGATGTTTTGATATTGATATTACATGCATCCATTCAAAATGTTTTGTAACTTATTTTATAATTCTAAGTAAATATCATTTGTAATTTTAATTTTTCTAACAAAAAATGAAAAAATAAAATAAAATCAAATGAGATCATTATATTATAAGTTTCCTCTACTTCACTTCAATGACTTCATGAATTGCTTTTTAATTATAAATTCTTCTAAAATAATATAGATGAAATTATATATCTTAACCAAACCACCAAAAGAATTCAAATGTTACCCTATTATGTTTCTCCTGCACATTTTAAGGAACCAATTTGTCATAATCCTTTGCTAATCTAATTCAACAATTATCCAAAAAAAAA
>NW_018192677.1:0-372 GCF_001263595.1 Phalaenopsis equestris
TAACTGAAAAATATAATTTCACCTCTATTTTCTTCTATCATTGTTCAAATCCATCAATAATTTGTTTTATGTGATCCCAATCAAGATATGTAGTTCCTCGCTTTAGTTCTTTTCATAATTTTTAATTTTTCTTTAATTGATCCCACTTATTTTTTAATTGCATCTTATCGTACTTTCTTCCAATTTGTCTTTTAAAATTTTTTATTATGTTTTGTCATTGTTCTTTTTTGAAAAAAGTTGCGGGCCTATTTTTCAATTCAACTTCTTTTAAAGAAAGATCACAAATTATTATCTTTATATCTCTTTCTCACATTGATGAAGTTCCACTTTCTCTTATTTTGCTCATTTAAACTTCTAATTTTGATGAGAGAA
>NW_018192678.1:0-372 GCF_001263595.1 Phalaenopsis equestris
TAACCCAGGTTGGAAGAACCATCCTAACTTTAACAGGACCAACAATTTTGGTGGGGAAACCAATAATGAGAAATAAACAGGTAAATCATTTCAAAAATTAGAGTAAGTAGGGTAGTACTAATTATCGACCTTATCCTCTAGGAAAAGAAGTTGTCTTAGAAGAAGGATGTATTGTAGATGGGGAATCAACTACAAAGTCAAAATGTAGTTGAAAGGAACATAGAAAACCAATTAGGATAGTTTTTTAACTTAATTATAAATTGAACCCAAGGAACTCTTTCTAGCAACATTGAGATTAGCCAAAAGGGTAAGAATAGTGAGCATGTTAATGTTGTTATGTTAAGGAGTGGAAGAGAATTAAAGGATGTAGTT
>NW_018192679.1:0-372 GCF_001263595.1 Phalaenopsis equestris
GGAGTTTGAGCAGCTCATACTGAAATGTGAGGTGAGGAAGCAGAATGAGAACACTATAGTCAGGTATTTTGGAGGTCTCAAGTCAGCCATGTCATTTAACATAGCCTTATTGGTCATTGAGTGATGTTTAGACATTAGTCCTTAAAGTGGAGAAATAGCATAAGCAGATCATGAACCCATCTTCATTTAAACAATCCTCCACAGTAAGAGAAGCCAGTAGGAGTACAAACAAAAAGGTGTGAAAACTGTCCAACAAGATGATAGAGTTGATCATAAAAGGAAGAAGTCTGAGAGGAGTAGTACACCCACAATGCCCGCCAAGAAATATTTCAGATGTCATGGGTTTGGACCCATCACCTTCAGTTGCCCTAT
>NW_018192680.1:0-372 GCF_001263595.1 Phalaenopsis equestris
GAATCTGAGATTTTAGACGCGCATAATCACAGGATGAGGACCAGGAGCTGTTTGCTTGTGTTTCGTACCTTAATTTTAAATCTCATTGATGTATAGAATTAGAACTAGATGAATGATTATGTGGTGTTTGACCGTCTTTTTCTTTTCTGGGATATCTTGTCAACCCAACACACCGGTTTTTTGTTATATTTGACTTATTTTTCTTGTTTTTCTTGCATCTCTACATGCATGGATCGCTTTCATTATTTCTTTCTAATTTGTTTGGGTTGTTATGAATATTACAATTTAGGCACTTCTAAACACCTTAAAATTATAAATTTTCTAGCTGAAAAAAATCCTAATAAAAATTTCAAGACTAATTAAAATTTAGGA
>NW_018192681.1:0-372 GCF_001263595.1 Phalaenopsis equestris
TGATGACGAAGGTGCAGCGAAAATGTTTGCTTTGATAGAGCGGATCACATATGCTATCATTAGATGTTGACTAGTCGTTTTATCCTCACTTTCTATACTCTATGTTTTTTTTATGGTTGTTGTATCATTGTTACTTTTTATATTATATTATTCACATGTTTGAAAGAGCTTGTTTTGTTTTTTTTTGTGGGCTTGTAAGGCCGACAAAAAGACGTCTGACCTTCTGGGCTCTTTGGATGGTGTGTCAGTCAATGTTGGTTGGTGTCATATGTGAAATTCTAATTAAGACAAACAAATTCCTCTTGTATTTTCCGCGATCTTGTTTTTGAGGATCTTCTTGATGGTCTTTTTTTGGTGATATGCATATGTGAC
>NW_018192682.1:0-372 GCF_001263595.1 Phalaenopsis equestris
TATATAATTTTTCTAAATAGGTTAATTAGTTTGAAATTAGGAAATTTATTATTGTTTATTTGATCATTTTTCCAAAAAAAAAAAACATATTTAAATAATTATATAATTTGAAAAAAAACAATAAATATGCGCTTGACATTTTAAAATTTATTTTTAACCATAAAAAAAAAAAAAAAACTTTTTAGACAGACGGTTGAGAAAGTATTTGCTATTTGAGAAGATGTCGCTCTATTCCTCCTCGCGCGCGCCACCACAGGCAATATTCCCCCAAATCAAATAAATTTGCAGAGAAACCCCATTCTTCTTCCCACCTTCTCCTTCTTTGCTAGGGTTTGTTTTCTGCGAACGCACTGATGGCAGAATTGGCAGAAT
>NW_018192683.1:0-372 GCF_001263595.1 Phalaenopsis equestris
TTTTTTTTCTTTTGCAGTGAATAATGAAATATATTTATGTTGACATTGGAATAAAATGCTCCACAATTTTTATTTTATTTTATATAAATAAACTACATCTAAAACACTAGAGCTGAAATGTCAAATAAATTTAAGTTGAAGGTTAAGGGCATGTTTACTTCTCACGTTACTTTTGTTCATTTATTTAGGAAGATTTACATTCATACCAGTCAATTCCTGTCTATTTATATATCTAACGCATAAACTACATCAAAGCAGCTACAAATGAAATACACTTTTCCATTCATAGTTAAAGTAGCAAGAGAAGAGAAATAAAAAGGAAGATGAAATACTAAATATATTTTGACGAGAATTAGAGGAGGAAGAAATGCA
>NW_018192684.1:0-372 GCF_001263595.1 Phalaenopsis equestris
GCCCCTATTTTATATAGAGATGAATAATATTTGTTTCATTTTTATTATTTTCTTTTAAGTAAGAGAATTATTAAATTATTATATATTATAGTAATCCTTCTTTATATTGTAAGGTACTGAGATTACCCAAAGAATCTATTGAACTCGATTTATTGTTACTTCTTGTTCTTCATTTGGCTATCAACAGTCCGTTCGCTCCACTCATTCCTCCCCAATCAACCCTTTTCAATCTGCTCATATCAATCAACCTCTCTACTCGGTCTTCTTTAGTTGATCAAAAGAAATATGATCATATGAAGTGCACAAATAATAGATAAAAAATATGTATTTCTTATATATTATTATTTGAATGTAGAAGATCTTTTTTTTTTT
>NW_018192685.1:0-372 GCF_001263595.1 Phalaenopsis equestris
ATTCAGTTTTTCTAAATCCGAGAAAGATAAATTATCAAGGATGGTCTGAAATCCATCTTCATGCAACTGATGCTCCCATTTTCTCCGAACTTGGGGCACTAGTTGAGCTGAAAGAAATAAAGCTTTTCTTTCTCTATGATTGATTTCAGTTGTTTTTTAATGTATTTCATTGTGGAAGTTCAATTTCCAGCACTGAAGATATGAAGGCCCACTCTCTCTCTCTCTCTATCTGTCTCCATCTTTCAATCTATCTATCCATCATATTTAAATGTTGTAGGTGTTCTGAAATATTGATGATTGGGGGCGTATTTACTTGAGAGAGTGTAGTTGCGAAGCTTTACTGTTCAATGTCTGCAGATCTTATGGTGATTC
>NW_018192686.1:0-372 GCF_001263595.1 Phalaenopsis equestris
ATTATGATTTGTTTTGACGTTATTTTTCAAAAAGAAAAGACAATTATAAGAAGTTGGTGAGTCGTGAGGTTTGAAATCCATGGAGTTAGGTTTGAGATCCGTGCAATATATAAATAAGGATTTAATATTTATATATTGTACATTTGTACTCATCCAAAAAAATTAATATTTTGGAATTTCTCATGGTTCTTGATAGAATTTTAATCAAGTTATTTTGACTTGACATTTTTAAAAATTATTTTTAATATTTTGAAGAATATATTATAATATATGATAAAGTTAGATGAGAAGAGAGAGTAGTTGGTATTTACATGAGGAATGAGGAGAGTAGAATATATTTGATCAGCAACACAATATATATATATATATATA
>NW_018192687.1:0-372 GCF_001263595.1 Phalaenopsis equestris
ACATGTCCCTATTGAGGCATATGAGTATCAGCTTGGACAGTTTTTGTCACATGCCAAAATGATGTTCCCAAGACCTGCACTAAAGATCGGGAATGTATAAGCGAGATGACAGAGTTAAGGAAACAAATTATAGATGCAATAGTTTGAGGGTTAATGAAGGGAATATTACTTTTTATTTCTATTAATTGTAATGATTGTTGAAGACATTCACTATTTATTGTATTATTTATTTTATACAGTTTGTGTATAATTATGTTTCTAATGAATTTGATATTTACTGCAGTTGTTTTTGTGAAAGTTGTATATGTTTTTTTACTTTTGCTTTTTTTTTCTTTTTGTGGATTTTGGATATCTTCTGGATAGTTTTTTTTT
>NW_018192688.1:0-372 GCF_001263595.1 Phalaenopsis equestris
TAGCATTATGACATTTCCTCTCGATCAAGGTTTTAATAGGCGTTGTGGATCAAGGGATGGCCAGGAGATTAGAATTTCTATTGTGCCTAATTTAGTGGAAGCATCAAATTAGGTTATGTAATTTTTTTAAAGCAAAAAAAGTCATCCAGAAAAATTTTGGGTTTATCAGGCTACAATACCAAATGGCAGCATTCTATGGTTCTTAGAAGGTGCTTAGTTAGTGGAATTAGCGGGGAAGTGGTTGTTAAATAGCAAGAGAATGAGTATGGAAATTCGTCAGTTTGGACGGGAAAAAAAGGTGTTCCGCTGTTGTTCAAGCTGAAAACAACAAAGAGAACCAAAAAAACATCGATTCTTATGAGGCAAGCTTAC
>NW_018192689.1:0-372 GCF_001263595.1 Phalaenopsis equestris
CTCTTACTCTTTGCTCGTGCAACATGACTGTCCTTGTCGACACTAAATCTCTTCTCACTCCACACAGAATTTCACATTTTGCTTAAAATTTCATAGAATTCCACATATATTCCTCACAAATTTTTCTTCGCCAACATCAACCCTATCACATGACACATATCTATGAATTTAACACTATGAAATCTCCCTTATGCTTCAATTTCCATTTCGAAATCAGTACCTGAATTCTGATCCCAATCCCCGAGGTTAGTGTAAGACCCCCTTAAGTGGAATACGATATCTTACTCTTAATCCTTGAGATTCGTAAAAGACCCCCTTAAGTGGAACACGATATCCTATTCTATATCCTTGAGATTAGTATAAGACCCCCAT
>NW_018192690.1:0-372 GCF_001263595.1 Phalaenopsis equestris
CTAATGTTTTTAGGTTTAAGCTTTGAGTTAGAAAAATGACTGAAAGGATAAAAAATATTTATAGCAAATGCAAACAAACTGGAAAAATATAAGTATATTCATAATTGATTTACTGATTTAAATTTAATTTCAATGGCTCTTTCAATTAATTGAATGTTGTTTTTAATAGCAGTGATAGTAGACTAACATTGAATTCATTCTTGATGTTATACATTAGATGGAAATCCTAAGATGGACGTACTAATATATAAATAAAATAAGATATTATACACCATAATTGAATGTTTTAACACTAGTTGAATGATCATTTTAAGCATACAAAATCACAAGATTTTATAATGATTCACTATTTTTGATAAGCATATATATATA
>NW_018192691.1:0-372 GCF_001263595.1 Phalaenopsis equestris
AAAAAAAAGTGAAATACAATTCTATGCAGGCGTAAGGAAAAATATACGTAAAAATTGATATTATAAATATATCGGCGCAGTGCACAGAAAAGAATTGGGTGATATGTATGTAAAACTTCGTAATTATAATATTAAGTGAAACCATTTTATAATCTAGTGAACGAAAAAAATTTAATTCCTGAATTCTAAATTTAATTTCTTGTCACGCGCCAATTAAAAATACATAAAATCAATAAAAATATAAATCTTATAATCCAATCTACGAGAAAATATTAGGTAACCACTTTGAATGCATCCAAAGTTTTATAGGGGAGTGACTCGTGTAAAATGGATCAATCACAATATATTATGATTGATCGACTTTACACGTGG
>NW_018192692.1:0-372 GCF_001263595.1 Phalaenopsis equestris
GAGTCTAAAGAGTAAGAAATAGAATTATATTCTATACAAGCATCTCTTCTACTTATGGCTCATTTTTTGGCTTCAAAAATTGTTTGCCTCCATCGTATTATTTCACATATGAGATGGCATCAAAATATATTAGGTTAAATTCTTTCATAACGACATTTGATAGATGGATAAGGTTATAAAATTTTTTATCATATTTATCTTGAATTTGCAGTTGAGTCACATAACATTACACTTGGCTTTTGTATAGATGGTTTCACACCATACATTCATGGTGCCTCATTATACTCATGTTAGCCAGTAATAATTAAGCCGCATTATTTAATATGTGAGATGTACATGAGTGCACCTTTCATGTTTTGTACATTAATCATA
>NW_018192693.1:0-372 GCF_001263595.1 Phalaenopsis equestris
GATGTCACTGTGGTTGTTCAGTCGACTTCCCCTTTGAACCAAAATTTATGAAATGCGCCTAATCTCATTTTAAGTCAAACAAAAAAAAAAAAGAAAACCTATAAATCCCTGAAGAATTTAATGGCTCTTGATCCCTTTACTCCAAGCTATCCAAGCAAATTTTATGTTTCAACTCACCATTTTTTTTAATAAAAGTCAATAAATTAACCAAAATATTCAAAGGTGGTTAAAAACATGATGGTTAAATATAGTGGAAAACTATAGAATGATGGGAATGCCAATTCCCTTGCCTCCAATGGTAGGTTTGACATGATACACGACCATATGGAGCTCTCCAAAGGTAGTCCTCTCTAAATCATTAGAGCTAACTAC
>NW_018192694.1:0-372 GCF_001263595.1 Phalaenopsis equestris
ATCAAATGTTAGATAAGCTATTAGGGCACTTTTTTTATTGCTTCCTACATGAATATATAGTTACCTTCAGATTCTTATAGCACTTGGTGATTAAGAGAAGTCTATATTCACTTGTCCATATGATAGTCTTACCTTTAGAAGGATGTTTTTCAGTCTATTTAATGCTCCTGTAATATTTTAGAGATATATTATGTTAATATTTATATATTTAATTGGGCAAGGTATAGAGGTTTTGATTGATGACTTATCTATGATTTGCATATATTTCTTAAGTGCACCCGATGAAATTAATGAAAATTTTGTTCTATAGGCAGTATTGGGATAAACCTGAAAGTCATCAATATATAACTATATAAGCCTTTTCCAATTGCA
>NW_018192695.1:0-372 GCF_001263595.1 Phalaenopsis equestris
AAAAATACATGGTAAACACTTTTGAACCTTAGACCTAGAGCTGTCGCTTTGATGAGGAGCTTGACACTAACTTCATGGGCAACATAACAAGATGTACATAAGAATAACTTCAAGAGCAAGTGGATCTACAATAACAATCTCTTCCTTAGAACTAAATAACAAGCTATAGGTTTTCGAGGTTATTTGCCTCGTGCAACATAAATCCTCACTTTATCTTAAAGCCTTTACATAATTGTGTTGTACAATTTAAGCCATAACTCTTCTTAGGCTCCGAGGTTGTCATTTTTTATGATATAAATCCTCCTATCTTCCAAGTTATATGTATAATTGTTTCAGGCAAATGTAAGCCTTAATTAATAAAATTGACAGGAT
>NW_018192696.1:0-372 GCF_001263595.1 Phalaenopsis equestris
TTTTTTTAGTAATAGAATCTTAAATGCCACTTTATATTTATTATAACAAACATTTATGATGATTAGTTCTTTCATGCTAGTAATATAATGGCTAAGACCAAAGAAATTGGTTCTTCTGCTATGTAGGATAAATATATCAAAATAATATTTTGCGTCCTCTGCCTCAAAGACGTTGAATTGGGAAATGGTCCAACAACTTATTTTAATAAGGATAACTGGAAAAATTTTATAAAAAAGTCCAAGGAAAGTACACGAAGGGAATACAATAGGACGTAATTGAAAAACAAATGAGACCATTTGAAAAAAGACTGGAAATTTGGAAAGAATTGAAGTGGGGATCCACATGCTTGGGTTGGGATCCGATAAAACAAA
>NW_018192697.1:0-372 GCF_001263595.1 Phalaenopsis equestris
AACAGCTCCAATACCATCCTCAAATGCTTGGCATGTTCTTCATTTATTTTACAATAAATCAGAACATCGTCAATAAAATTGATTCACATATAGCTTGAATATTCAATTCATCAGATTCATGAAAATTGCAGGAGCATTAGTTAAACCAAAATACATAACTAAAAACTCATAATAATTATATCTGGTCCCAATGGTCGTCTTAGTTATATATGCCTCCTTAACTCTGATCTGATAAGATCCCAATTTCAAATCAATTCGAAAAAATACAGTTATGTCCTCTAATTGATCAAATAAATTATCGATCTTAGGCAAAGGATATTTGTTCTTGATTGTCAAATTGTTCAACTCTCTGTAATCAATACATAACCGCAT
>NW_018192698.1:0-372 GCF_001263595.1 Phalaenopsis equestris
TCTAATTATTCATAACTATTAGAAAACGGAAATACGTAAGATCATCACACTGGCAAAATCTATTCTAACAAGCGAGTACAGTGACAACTAATTGAATCAAAGTCAATCAAGCCTTGGTTGGTCCTCTTTATTTCATTTCATATTCACACAACTCATCTAAATCTGCACATCAATAATAATCAATATTTTCGCTAAAATTTATACTTCTTCGACAAATCTCTGCTGACATATTAACATTTCCAACTTCAACCTCGTAGGTTTCTAATCAATTAAGCTCGAATCAAACTTGTCACAACTAAACTATAAAAAATTTATATCAAGCCCTAAGCTTTTTTAAAAAAAAATTATTTTTTTAACATTTTCCTCTCTTTT
>NW_018192699.1:0-372 GCF_001263595.1 Phalaenopsis equestris
TGTCAAGTTTTTATCCTAACAATAACATTTACATTTTAAGGACTATATTTATTAAAGATGGTGCCATACCATGTCATGTGATTTGATCCAAATGTGTCCACAATTCATAATACTTGTTTTTTTTAATATCCAATGAACTTAAATAATTACTTACTTGTGCCAATGATTTAATTCTATCATATTTGGCCATACATCTTTTGTAATAGTTCCAACTATTCTTTGTTAAAGAGACTCATATCCAATTGATCAAATTTCTCTTCAATAGAAACATGGTTTATATGATAAACCTTGTGATAATGTGGATTCAGTGATTTTCAATTAATTGGGTTTTCATAGAGTTTCCAACACGTCTTTGATGAGCTTGAGTTTTTT
>NW_018192700.1:0-372 GCF_001263595.1 Phalaenopsis equestris
CTTCCTATACGCATTTAAACAATTTTGAACGCGTGCTGAATTGGAATTATATGAAGGGGCACTGCTTCAAGCACAACATGACTAGTAGAACATGAATGGCAAGCATTTTCTTTTTAGAAGTTCTACCAACTTCAATATTCTTAAAATATCTTTTACTGTTATTGAATTTTTGTTACAATAATGGAATGAAAATTTAATTTAAGCCAAATGAAGATAATCAATATATAGACCAAGTAATTGTTACGTCCACATGAATTTCTATCAAATCATCATTTACTTCAATTTAATTCATTATTCTTGTCATATGTTTTGCATAATCTGAAGCTATAAGATGAAATTTTTTGCCATATTAGTATTATTTATAGCAAGAGG
>NW_018192701.1:0-372 GCF_001263595.1 Phalaenopsis equestris
TATTAAATTAAGGTTTTATTAAATGAATAAATGTCTTATTAACTGGCTTAAATAGATATTTCATTTATGTCTTGCTTTTTTTTTTGAAAGTTTGATATATGCCTCACAAATGTGGGGAAAATAATTAACATATAAAAGTATATTTTAAAAGGAATTTAAATTTATATGTAATCATAAGTAAAGATTTAAATAATACAGGATTACCCTCAGTTGGTACTGTCGGGGGATATGATGAACCGTGCACGACAAATAAAATGGTAAATGTGTACCTTCGGGTGCAAATTTTTTAGGGTACAAATTTTAGGATTTTTTTGGGTATGAAGATAATCTTAATATGACTCTTAAAGAGGTTATATTTTAAATACTCAAATT
>NW_018192702.1:0-372 GCF_001263595.1 Phalaenopsis equestris
TTGCAGCCCACTTCTCACCACAATCAAATTAAGTTGCAAAATAATTTTTGGGAAAACCTCCATAAATTCCTTTCTATCTTAAGTAGTTTAAGTAGGTTTTTTTAGTAATTTTGTTCAATGAATTTTCTTGTTAAAATTTGGTGGTTAAAACTTGAGTTCTCTGTTTTTCATGGTGCTTTTGCATCAAATTTTTAATGTCATGCATATCTGTTGTATTAAATACTTGAATTTCTTGTAACCCTTGACTGAAATATACGTGATAATTAAAGTCTATTGATTTTTTGTTCTAAAATATAAATTCATTCTTTCACAGGTGTACCTGTGTGAGAAGTTATCGCTTGTGAATGAGATGTACTTTGCCATTACCCTCGA
>NW_018192703.1:0-372 GCF_001263595.1 Phalaenopsis equestris
ATACATAAAAATTGGATGGTATGTATGTAAATGCTACATAAAAATTTAGAGGTAAATTCCAAGCCATCAAATGAAATTTCTCAATTTATACCAACGATGTCGATTGGAGTTAACACCGACACCTAGAAATTTTGTTCGTCTGGTGAAGCGGCGGGACACGAACATCTCCAGAAGTTATTTCACAAGAACGATAAATTTTCGTTATTTCAAGTCGTAGTTGACGTCTTCCAATTTAACGAACACGGCTTCTCGAAAAAATTGTTGGAACGAAGAAACTGCTTGAACAAGACAACATAAGCTCCCTAAACAATATAAGCAATGTCTTACCACCCAATTTCTAAGATGTTAAATAAAAAAAACTGGCATTTACAT
>NW_018192704.1:0-372 GCF_001263595.1 Phalaenopsis equestris
CCCAATCATACCCACATGAATCTATTTTTGGGTTCTATAGATGAGACCCAAAAATAGGGAACTTTATATCCCAAAAATGCTATTGATCTCAGATTAGTCCCGATCATCCGATCATGTGTATTAAGATTCGTTCTTTTGCACTATCCTTGTAATGGTGGATGAATGGTACAACTGTACTTTTTAATCTATATCACCAGCTCACTTCAATATTGATGGTGACTCTACCATCAAGCTTAATGGAATCAATAATCTCGAGGCTTCAACAAGAATTAAGTTATCCAAATCAGATCATCATCAACACTAATCGTGAAGGCATCCAACAGGCTGCTTTAGATCTTCTCTAGCAAAAATATTCTCAAAATCTAAGGTTTT
>NW_018192705.1:0-372 GCF_001263595.1 Phalaenopsis equestris
TTTGATTGATGATCACACTCGGATGACATAGATCTCACACTCTCCGTGTCTACTCTTGACACACTTGTTCTATTGCACCTACTCTAAAGCTAGCTAACACATTGTTGGAAACAAAATCCTCACCGGACGACACCCCCAACACTGCTCCTACTCCAAATGAAGAAGTCAGTTCCTCTAGTAAGACGCGCAATTAAACCAACTCCCATCACAAAATATGTCTCTTCGCAGATTATCACCAAACTACAGAACATTTTCTATGTCTCAGACCAATCATCAACTTCCACCTACTATTAAGACCACCTTAACAGACCTTGCCTAGAAAGCTGTCCTCATGGACCATACTTGGGACATTGTTGATCTTCCTCGGGGCAA
>NW_018192706.1:0-372 GCF_001263595.1 Phalaenopsis equestris
GCGTTGATGATCTTATCCATGATTGGGCCAACAAATGAGAATGTGAGCAAATAACTTTTCAAACATATATGAAGAGAGTGAATTCAACTTTTATGGGTTCAGAATGAACCTGCAACAGTTTGCCAAAATATATGCAAAGGCATTAGAACTACCACACTTATAATTAAAGTCCTTAAAAATAAATCATTAACTTCTCTCAAACATCAGATCAAAATTAAAAACATCAAGGTTATTAAATAGATTACCAAAGGGAATAGATTTTGTTTAATACGCGCAAGACTTTAAAAGAATTTCAAGTAAAAACATAAGGAGAGCTTTTTTTCAACTAAAGCAACATCATCCCTTAAAGAAGTCATAGCAACTGAAACTGTT
>NW_018192707.1:0-372 GCF_001263595.1 Phalaenopsis equestris
TTTTTGGCCACCACCTTCCCTATTTGACTCAACCTCTCATCCCACTCATTCCCCTGGACCCTAGCATCTTCCTTAAGAGAGCAAGCACCTCCTTGCCCTCCGTAGTCATTGATCTGACCTCTCTGAGCGCAGTAGAAAAGCTCTTGGAAGCAAGCTCCCACCTTAGTGCACTTCCCTGTTCACCTATAGCTCAACTTTTTAAGGGCACGTTCAAAGGCATTAGAGCGACCTCTTGTCGTTAGTTGGTCCTTCTTTCTGTAGTGGTAGATCACCAACAACTTATTGAGCAGTTAGTTTGATCGGTGGGTCATGCATCACAACAAAAGATTCAGCGGTAAGATCGACGGTTGACACACACCAAGTTCTGTGAAA
>NW_018192708.1:0-372 GCF_001263595.1 Phalaenopsis equestris
GGGGTTGATACCTAAATTTCAATTCCCATCTCAGGTCAGTACCTAAATTATGGTTCCCTCATTTCAAGGTCAGTACCTAAATTCAGATTCTCTTTTCAGGTTCAAAACAAAAATTCTGATTCACATCTTCCAAAACTATTGAAATCAAGATCAAAATTTTCTAACATTGAATAGAAATTGAAACTTCATCGTTACCATTGTGGTCATTTTTGGAATTCCTTTCCCTGTAATCCCTAGTGAGAGTTCTGAATCCTCGATTTCAATTAAATATTCACTTGATAATTTCCCAGTGGAAACAATTTTCACTAAATTCTACACTTCATTCCAAGTACGTTGACTAAGAAGTCCGAACTGGTTTTGTTGATCTCGTAG
>NW_018192709.1:0-372 GCF_001263595.1 Phalaenopsis equestris
AGAATCGAGTGGCATATATGTTAATATTTCAATTAAAAAAACACAGTAAATTTCAGTATTAAGTGATGTTATATAAAGAGCAAATTTCTAGTTTTTTTCTTAGAACAAATATACAAAAAAAGTGGCAAATTTAACGTGTCAGCATATTAAGGTTTCTTTCTTTTTTTTTTCTTTCCTTAAAAATTGAGTGGTATTATGAAAAAAAAAGCGCAAAATAATCTGATTAACTATTTAGTTATGATGGCCATAGAAAATTAAATATATTTAGATTTTAAATACACCATAATTTTTTATTAATTTTAATAAACTTCAGTCATCTAAGAAAATTAATAAATTTTAAAATTTATCTGACCATATACATATATATATATA
>NW_018192710.1:0-372 GCF_001263595.1 Phalaenopsis equestris
TTTTTTTTTAAAAACAAAAATCAGTTAGCCTGTAAGAAAGAATCCGAAAACGAGAAAGACGCCATTTTTATGGGAAACAACTCAGAAGGGTGAGCAGATAAAGAGACTCACAAAAGAAGAAGAGGACGAAATAAGTACAGCATATAACCTTATTTTGCCCAGGGAAGAAGTCCTCCCACATAGTTTTTTCCGGAGAAGGAGCTCTCTCCGGCTGGAACTCCGCCGGAATGTCGCCGCATACGATGGGATTCCGGTAAACATCCATTACCAAAGCCAACCAAAAACGCAGAAGACACTGAGAAAGGAGAAAGGGTGTTTTTCTTGTGAGTTATCTTCAATGGTTGCCCCAAGATAGAGGGAGAGAGAGAGAGA
>NW_018192711.1:0-372 GCF_001263595.1 Phalaenopsis equestris
TCGTTAGTCCACCACTCGCCAAGGGGGGTTTTCTTCCATTGCATAAGGGGTTAAGCCCACTGAGGTGTTGCTAGGAACCCCTAGCAAGGCATCTAATCCCTAATCACCAGAGTTTGTGCATGCTATCAAGTCCACTATTGTACTAGCACAATCTGCACCTGATGTATCTGTTGAAATTAATAAAAAAAATATTTTTGCTTATGCATCTTCTTCTTCTTGTCTGACTAGAAATAATTCAAGCACTCCTTTTGTGGGTGGTAAGAGTTCTGGGGTATGCCCCCGAGGTCACTCCCACTACTTGTACAAAAATAAGTATATAAATGAGGGATATTGTCCCAACTGACCTAGGAGGCAATAGGCTCAAAAGCCACC
>NW_018192712.1:0-372 GCF_001263595.1 Phalaenopsis equestris
AACACGAGCTTATTTCAAACACAATTAAATTCAAACGAACTAAACAAGAACACGAGCTTTGTTCATTTGTGTTCGGTTAGTTTACAACCCTATAGAAGCCTCCCAAGCACAAATCAAAAGCCGACAAAGTCCATAGTAACAAGATAACCTAGTCCAACCTAACTTTAGAAATTACAATCTAAAGGCAAGACTGTAATACGAGGAGCACAGTTATAAGATAACATGTTGTGACACTAACTTGTGACTTACTAAAAAACCATTCATTTGCATATCTATAAACTCTTTCAAGTCAGGCAAATGCAACCGATGAAAACAAAGAAAATAAACAAGACAAAAAAGGAATAAGATGAGATAATAAATTATATTCATTTC
>NW_018192713.1:0-372 GCF_001263595.1 Phalaenopsis equestris
ATTTCATTATTTCAATTATTTAGTTTATTTGTATTTATTTATATTATTTACTTACACCAAAACTTATTGCAACTTTATATTATCTTATTTAATTGTCTTAAACTACTTAGGTATCGATTCAAAATTTATTTGATTGTTTTTTTGTTTAAAATAGTAAAATTATTTGTTATAATTTTATATGAAAATATAATTGCTCATTTATCCTTTTTGGCATGTTTATTAACTCATTGAAATTTTTGTTCGATTAATTTAAATAAGCCAAGCGCAATCCAAATATAATTATTAAGAAATCTAAATAGTTCAAGTATGAACATAGATATCAAAGTCTGATTTAAGCTCAAGCCGAACGTGATTAACTTATAGTATGGTCAA
>NW_018192714.1:0-372 GCF_001263595.1 Phalaenopsis equestris
TTATATGTTATCCCTTACTGAACTTAATTTACTATTTTCATGGTTGAACGTTACCCATTTATGTATTATGATGTCAGGAACGCCAACTTGGTGATATTAACAAGCAGCTTAAACATAAGGTTGCCCCATGACCTTCATTATTTTACTAAATCTTCATTCTAGTTAACAATTTATTAACACATGATATATCATCTCAGCTTGGGGAAGATGGTGGATCGATGAGAGCTCTCCAAGGTTCCTGGCGGCCTGCTTCTGGGGCCAATATTGATACTTTTCGTAATCATTCAAGTAACATGGATACAGAACCCACTCTTCAAATTGGGTATGTTGCTTGTAGAATACTGGGTCCCCACAATGAAAAATGTGCATATT
>NW_018192715.1:0-372 GCF_001263595.1 Phalaenopsis equestris
TTTTTTTTTTTACTTTTTTTGACCATGTTTTGGATCGAAACCATATTTCAAGCGTTTAATTGCATATTTCAAGTAGAATAACACATTCGCCGCGTCGTCGAAATTTGCAAGATCGCGAAGTTAGGAGGAGATCACATCCTCCGATTTTGATTTTTAGATTCTAATTTTACCCATGCATACCATTTATCTGAAACTGATGGTAAATTCACGAATTATGCAATATAAATAATAAATAACTTCGGGACCTTGCTTGTCATAATTGCACAAAATCAATTTACATGCATACCAAGTAATTCTTATTTATTTACATAACTCAGAACTAAACTTTAATATGTATTACATACACACACACATACATACATACATATACAT
>NW_018192716.1:0-372 GCF_001263595.1 Phalaenopsis equestris
AGGCCAAGGCCATGGTGCCAAAATAGAATGGCGCCTAGGCGCAGTACCGAATTCTGGATCGTTTTGAGACTTTTCAAAGCAGTTCAACAATGGTTTCAAGGTAATTTTTAGAGTTGTTCGTAATGAAATTAAGAGGGGAATAAGGAGAACTATAGAGAAAGAGGACAAGAGTCGAAGAGGTGGGGTGAGAGAGTATTGGAGGGATGTTTCCTCCTATGTCTGTAGTGTTCTAGGCTTGTTATAAGTTAGTCTAGATGTATGTGAGTGGTGATTTGTGAGTTTGGTTGTGTAAGAAGTTGCAGGAGAAGATTAAGTGCTTGGGTGAAGCATTATCAAAGTAAATTGAGGGAGAGAGATAAGTATATTTGTGAT
>NW_018192717.1:0-372 GCF_001263595.1 Phalaenopsis equestris
TATATATATATATATATATATAGTCAAACTGAGCGTCCCGATGAGAAAATTCCAAGGTGTTTAAACTCTCAATTTTGAGGCCATTGAAGCCCTCATATCATTGAAAAAGCCCATATGATCAGGGGGATTAGTATGGTCATCTGATTATGTGGTTATGGTAATTATTAGCCGAATGACCAAAATTCCCCTCATTTAGAGGCTATAAATAGACTTAATCTCTTCACTTGAGATAATGATAAGATTGGGTCAAATTCTAGTGTTTTTTTGGACTAAAGACTCATCGATGACTTTCTGCATTCGTAGATACCAACCATTATCGACCACTGCTCGTCAGCCACCGTCGACCACCGTCAGCCACCCCCTACTTCCTAT
>NW_018192718.1:0-372 GCF_001263595.1 Phalaenopsis equestris
AGTCCTTCTCATGCAACCCTCACAAAATTATTTATAGCTATCTTAGGCTTCACATCAATCTAAAATACGTGTATAACACCAACATGTTTAACTGGAAAGCTGGAGAGGATTATAACATGCGCATTATAACATGCGCATTAACGTCCCACTTTATTTTCTTTCTATTTACATTTCTATGATCCAAAATTTAATTTTTACATATATTTCCACTTTTTATAAGCTAAAAAAGCTATAGTTTCGATGCGATGCCAAAGATTTGGATGATAAAAATGTGAAAAATAGAGTTTTTGTTAAATATGTAATTGCATAAAAATTGGGTGGTATGTATGTAAGTTTCACTTTTTATAAGCTAAAAAAGCTATAATTTTGATG
>NW_018192719.1:0-372 GCF_001263595.1 Phalaenopsis equestris
CGGTTATTAAACAAACATAAAGGAAAAGAGGGAGAGCCAAAGTTTAATCAACACATATACGGTGTGAAATGAACAGCCATGAAAGCCTAACTACCCTCAAATAATGAATGGTGAATAGGCAGACTCCTTTCCTTTTCTTTTCTTTATGGACACAGTATGGAGCCTTAATTTGCTTGCCCTAAATGCGCTCAATCAATGGCCATTCTATACACCACAAGCATTCTTGTAGCCATAGGATATTTATTAAACTTGTATGTACTACTTTTATATGATTGTATAGAATTGGCATATGAATATATATTTATTTAATTGATTATTAAAATATTCTCAAATAAAACAATGCAAATATATATATATATATATATATATATA
>NW_018192720.1:0-372 GCF_001263595.1 Phalaenopsis equestris
TATATATATATATATATTGCACTTACTTATCAAGCGCCAATTAAAATATTCTCGATTAAATGTCTTCTCAAGTTCAATAAAAATCAAATGAAGATCATTCCCTCCACCCTCTATACTTTTTATTAACTGCCTTAATACAAAATCATATTGATACGATAGATCTTTCTAGCAAAATATCAAAATGATTCATTAAAATTAACATAATTTTTTTAAGCTTTTACTCCATTACTTTCCCCCAAAGTTTCCTTACATGATTCATAAGGTTGATTTCTTAATGATTGGTACAATGTTAAACATCACTTTTATTATTAAATAAATACAGAATTGCTTTGTTCTGATCACTTGATATCCTCTTAGTGATGCAATTAAAGA
>NW_018192721.1:0-372 GCF_001263595.1 Phalaenopsis equestris
GTTTATTTGTGGTGTCATTTGGCGGTAGAACCACACAGACAGATGACTTGAACTACATCTTTACCGGCATGTGATTGCCTTGATTGAGAATATATTGATACATTTGATGTGGCATTCACTCTTTAGGAGCTGAAGTCAGTCAGAAATTTGTTGTTTTCGATAAATTGTTGCAGAGGGTAGATGAGATTTGTTTTAATTCTTAAGCGATTTAATTTTAACTTGAGTATTTTAGTTGATTATTTGAAAATCTTGATTTAAAATATTGTTCATTTGGTTGAAATATTTTATCTACTTGACCATCTTCAGGAAATTGAATATTTATAGTTTTTATTTTTGAAGGGGGCATTTAGTTTTGTTAGTTTAGACTTTTAG
>NW_018192722.1:0-372 GCF_001263595.1 Phalaenopsis equestris
ATACTCACTAGTGACCAAATTAATTTGGTTAAGAACACTTCATTCTTCACTAATCAGAAGGATAAAATCATCATTAAGCAATCTTCCTCATAGAAACTTTCTGCATGTGTTTATCATAAGTTTTTCAATTGGAATCTAGTTGTTTGGGGTAAAGCCATTTAGGGAAAGCTATTAACACCATCTATGTCTTTTTTCTGTTGGAGGCTTCGACATTCATTGCTCCTCACTGATGAGATTTTAAAAATGAAAGGCCAGAGGGGTCCCTCCATCTGCTCTCTGCGTAATGCAGATGAAGAGTCTTTAAAACACCTCTTTTTCACTTGTGACTTCTCTCAAAAAGTCTGGTTAGGCCTACTTAGACAACTTAAGATT
>NW_018192723.1:0-372 GCF_001263595.1 Phalaenopsis equestris
TGAAAATCAGATCAAACGACTTTACACCGATAATGGGTTAGAGTTCTATTTAGGAGAAGTTAATGCCTTTTATAAATCAGAAGGAATTATGAGAAATTTCATAATTCAACGCATACCTCAGCAAAATGGTGTGGTAGAGCAAATGAACATAACTATAATAGGGACGGTTCGTTGCATACTCTCCAATGCCAAGCTGCCTCAGTTTTTTTGGGTTGAAGATGCTTTTTCAAGTTGTTACTTAGTGAAACACTCTCCTTCCATTACTTTTGACACGAAAACTCCACAAGAGATGTGGTCAGGTAAACATACAAGTTACTCTAATTTAAGAATATTTTTTTTGTCTCGCATATGCGCATATTAATAATGGTAAAT
>NW_018192724.1:0-372 GCF_001263595.1 Phalaenopsis equestris
ACGAAGCTGAATTCATTGCATTGTGAAGATATGCGTCATTGTTGATCGCTGCTGCAGAAGAAAAGTGCTGAATATTCCTTGTTTTTGGTTCTTTTTAATTGAACAACAGAGTCACCAGCTTGTATATATATGATATATATATATATATATATATATCATCGCATGATTTCTTCTTTCCAAGTAAATCTTCTTCCCAGATCATTAAAAATGATTCGGAAAAGAAAGGAATAAAAAAGATTTGAATAAGTGTTGGAAATAGACAAATAAATTAAAAAGAATGAAGAATCTATATAAGATAATCCTCGTGTGACAGGACTAGAGTATACATTCAAATAGAATCAGATCGAAATACCTCTAAACATAATATTCATG
>NW_018192725.1:0-372 GCF_001263595.1 Phalaenopsis equestris
TATATATATATTTATAATTTTCTCCCCAACTTTCTAAGGAGTTATTTTCTCAACTGTAGTTTTACAACCATATTTTTAAAAAGCTGAGATCTCCCCTAACAAATCATGATTGCTATGCATACTACGTACCAATGTGAATCAAGAACGTCTAGTGATGTGTGACTTGGAGTTGTGCTAGGTGTCGCTTGCTGGTATGCAGATGATGATATCTGAGTGAGGAAGATGGTAGTTAGCATTAAGCATCATCATTCTGTCGAAGATGTCAATGAATCCTAATGTAAGTTCACTTGAATCTCCTTATGAGCCAACATTGTTAGCAAGCCCTACTAGGAATGTAACTTTAAATTTAGCACCTAAACATACTTTCTTACA
>NW_018192726.1:0-372 GCF_001263595.1 Phalaenopsis equestris
TTTGCAACAATCAACCATGACATTTGTGGCCAACTATCACTATTACAGTTTTTAACTACGACATTTGTGACCAATTATTGTTATTGCAAGTTTCGACTACGATCTTTATAACTAACTACTGCATTTGTAACAATCAACTACGGTCTTCATGACCAACTATTTCTATTATATGCAAGAACTAAATTTGTTGTGGCCCAATTATTAATATTATAATTAAACTACTATTCTACATTTGGGATTATCAACTTTGTAATTCTATTCCTTTAATTCACGATAAAAGTGAACCTGTGTACTTAGATTATATAATAGACTATTTTTAGCGGGTTAAATCCTACGATTTTTTTCCCTTCCATGAATTTTCCACATAAAAAA
>NW_018192727.1:0-372 GCF_001263595.1 Phalaenopsis equestris
GTGGAGGCACTAACTTAAAGAGATGGTGATCCTCACTATGGAGAATAACACATGTAAATTAATTTTATGAATGGACACTCAAACATGCACCTAAAATAAGTAATGTTGATATGCATGATATCATGCAAGACATTCAGTACTTGAGGTGTCGTGCTTCGTCATCAATGGTGTAGGAATTCACTAGGGAGAATCACACCTTGCCTTAATAATGACCAAACTTTTGTGAAAATGACATGCGCATTAGCGGTACGATGCACAATTCAACAAGCAGGCGATGCGGGTGAATTTAGTGTGATAAATTTCCAAATATTTTTTAATATTACAAAATGCACATGACAGATACAATAGTGAATATGCAAATTAATCCCAACA
>NW_018192728.1:0-372 GCF_001263595.1 Phalaenopsis equestris
GGAGTAGAATGTAGCTGAGTATCAACTACCTGTAAAGTATTCTGCATAGAGTTTTCATGAGTAGCAGAAACATTAAGTTAAACATCTACAACATTAGCTGGAACATCATTCTCAATAGTCAAACCATCACTAGGATTAACAACCAAAGTATCTGTAATTGTTATAGTAGGATGATATGTGACCCCATTAACTTCATTTTGCTTACTGAAGTGCACAAGAGTTGTAGGCGGACGATCAGTGTCATTTTTTAAGTGAGGATGTAAGCGGTAACGATGAGTAGAAATGTGCCCAAACATACGGCAATGTGAGCAATACAGTGAATGTTTTTCAATTTATACTTTTTACCAATAGCCTTTGTGCGCAGAACCAATC
>NW_018192729.1:0-372 GCF_001263595.1 Phalaenopsis equestris
AAAAAAAAAAAGAAAAGATCAGCTTATGTCCATTTCATAAGATTTTTAAATTAAGGATCACTTTGGAATAGTTTTTTCATTTAAAAAAGTTCATTTATAATTTTTTTTAAAATAATCATCATTATAAAGTTATTGTTGTAAACGTTAACACTATAGTTTAAGAAAATATTATTTCAATGGTTTATAAAACTAGAAAGCCCTATTATTTTTGGCTTTGTATTAGTTATAGCTTATTTATAAAAGAGTAAACAACTTCTTATTTTTTTAACTATAGTTATCATTTTAACTATTAATCTTACTTAAATAAGATAATCAAAATTTAGGTACTTAAATGTTGTATTTGGTGTATATGACCATAAGGAACAACTTTGG
>NW_018192730.1:0-372 GCF_001263595.1 Phalaenopsis equestris
ACTACTTTCTAAATTTAAATAATTATTTAAATTAATTGAAATTTTGAAAGTCCACATTTTTTCCTCTGATGTCTTAATTCATCCAAGGATGGGACACTCTAAAAATTCTCACAGTCGTTTGAATTTGGATTAATGAATTATGAGGTGAAGTGCCTCAAAGGCAAAGGGGTAACATTAGATTTTGGTTTCTTAATCAAAATTTAGGACTAACAAAGGGAAAATGAGTAATTTGGATCCTAATGAGTATGTTTGGATGATTGATATATAATGGACAAAAGGGTAAGAACTCACTTGCCACCCTTTTTTATTATAAGATAAAGTTGTAATTTCCTTTATTATCATGACTTGGAAGTCAATCAAGGTTAAACGATT
>NW_018192731.1:0-372 GCF_001263595.1 Phalaenopsis equestris
TAGCATTGAGACCGCGGGTTATGCTTTGGTGATAATATTATATCTGTTGATTGTACAATGTGATACGATTCTCATTGTCTTCCACACATTCGATTCACCAGACGTAATATTCACTGTGAGATGGAAAAGTTAACAAGGGGCTGATGGTCAGTATATATGAAACTTCAGTTATTAAGGGTTTGCTTAAAAAAAATAAATAAAAACATGTAAAAATACATTAAACATGTTTTTAATTTATTTTTATAAGCATTCAAAATATTTAAAAGTTATTTTAAGTGTTTTTAAAACAACGATGTTATAACTTATCAAGCATATTTGACTGCAAGTAAAAAGATAAATAAAATATTAAAAAATTTTAAAAAATTAAAATTA
>NW_018192732.1:0-372 GCF_001263595.1 Phalaenopsis equestris
TTTTTTCCAAATCAAGTTGGCAATTGAAAGCACACACATGAACCATGCCAAGTTCCAATTCGCTACTCAATTGCAGGCAAGCAGCAGGAGTGTGATTAGCTAAACCTGAAAAGTAACAACATGCCAGAATTAATTTTAATCTTGAAGCGAAACTCTCTCAAAATACAAACTTTAGTTGAGCCAATTACAAGCCCGCAGCGTGCCATGAGGTAATTATTTCTTCATAGTTTAACAAGCCACACTCTACTTTCCTTTTCTTGAAGAACATAGAGAAGAAGAAGAAGAAGAAGAATCAGGCAACTTTCATTGATTTTCTGCTTCTTTTACTGCCACGCTTACTGCCTTCTTCTTCCTCGCCGGTTATGCATTTAC
>NW_018192733.1:0-372 GCF_001263595.1 Phalaenopsis equestris
ACTTATCCCCTCCCAAAATTTCATGTGAATGTGGAATCAGATTTTAGTTTGATCAATTCTATCCTAGCAAGCTGTCTTCCACCTGCTCAAGTTTTTTTTTATCCTTATGTTCACACAAAGTTATTTGTTCTAGACTTCAAGTTGAGTTAGTTGGGCATCTTCAACTAGGCTAAAAGAGCAAGGTGGAGTAGGTGATGAGGTGGTTAGGTGCCATCAAGTGAATGTCAAAATTGATGTTCTTTTGCACTCTCCTTCTGAACATCAAATTTAGGGTGTTATGATTGATTTAAAAAAAATGACATCCATGAAACTGTAGTATTTTCTAGTAACAGTGAGTCGCACTTGTACCATGTTTTTATCAGCGTCATGCCC
>NW_018192734.1:0-372 GCF_001263595.1 Phalaenopsis equestris
TTTTACATGCTTACCACCTTATCTATACATGAAAAAATTTTATTTAAATTTTTTAAAAATTAAATAATGATATTTTTGATTTGACATAAAATATTTAAGTGGTGTAAATGTAAAAAAGTAAACTTTAGATGTTAGATATCTAAATATATAGCAATTGGGCAGTATGCATGAATATGCTCCTTAAAAAAACCAAGAAGTGGCGCGCGCAATTTTTCTTATAACTTTAGTGCCACGTCTTAGAATAATTTTTTATTATTGCTGTTTAATTTGGTAAACATAAATTCACGAACATTCAATATTCACTACATCTGGGTAGGCATGCTGAAATTGCACGTCAACTGTGTGTTTGATAGTTCATAATAATAATAAAAA
>NW_018192735.1:0-372 GCF_001263595.1 Phalaenopsis equestris
CAAACTTAAATGTTACTTATCCTCAAGTAACACTATAAATTTAAAAACCAAAAATCTTAACTAGTGGTAGGGCATTTATTTTATTAGATAACTAAAGCTTGTTTTAGAAATGTTAGTCCAACTTAGAAGAATTTTTAGTAAAGCGCATGATGTCTAAGGTACAAAGACATTTAGTGTTAAATTTAGGAATGCTAATTTTCTATTTAATTCAGACTTAATTAAGATTTCTTCAAACTTTGGTTTTTTAGAAAAATATTAATTTCAGAATCTATGAGATTTATATTGAAAATATTTTTTACTAAAACTTTTACAAATTAAGCAAACGTTTGATCTAAATTTTTCTTCCTTAGAAAGATTCAAGTGAAACCAAAT
>NW_018192736.1:0-372 GCF_001263595.1 Phalaenopsis equestris
CAAAATCATAAACTAATGTAAACCCCAATATATATCTACCTTTTACATTTGTCACACCAAAATATAGTCATCATGAATATTTTTAAAATCTTCTACTACTCTACTAGCATGTCCATTAAATCTCCTCTAAAAAAAATTCTTAAGAAATTAATGTTTGTGTAAGTTTTTCTAGGTCATTCTAATTTTTTTTTTTAACATATATCTAAACTTACTTAGAGAGCACAATCAACAATAACAGTTAGAACTATAATTTTATCACAAATTCTATTAATTTTTATAACATCATTTTTCAAACTCATATCTATAATTATACCTACAATATTTTAGGACTTCTACATGAATACTAAAGTTTAAAACTCAACTTATCAATCT
>NW_018192737.1:0-372 GCF_001263595.1 Phalaenopsis equestris
TCATATTTTGGAAATCATTCCCGTCAGCTAACTAGGCCAATAGGAGAATTCTCTTAGGAGAGTTATTTTTATTGGAGAACTGTTCTAGAGAGTTCTCCCATGAGAGCTGTAATGGTAGAGATCTCCTGAACGAGTTTAGTTGTCAGGCGAAATCAACTATTATTTTAGACACATTTAGCTCATGGAAAAAATTAGTTGTTTTCTTAGAAATTTCAGCTCCTGAATGAATTGAGTTGTTTTCTTGGACAAATTCAACTCTTCAATGAATTAAGTTGTTTTCAGGGACAAGTTCAGCTCCTGGACTAATTGAGCTATTTTTCCAAATGAATTTAGCTCCTTGATAAGTTGAAATATTTTCTCGGATGAATTGAG
>NW_018192738.1:0-373 GCF_001263595.1 Phalaenopsis equestris
TCACGAACAACGAGCCAAATTGACAGCCCTAACGGCGGAGTTCTTGAGCTCACCGATCCTAACCATTATACATGAAAGATCCAGGAACATAATATATTGGTTGATTATTTCTATGATCACAGAAGTTAGAAAAAAATTCTAACTTTACAGGTCAACACAATAGAATTGAGAAGCAGCTCGTGAGACTTATTCTAGTACAAAAAAATACTGCAGAATTGTTTGAGATTGAAACAAAACTACATGAGCTCCGACAAAAAGAGTTAAACTATTATTCAATACTTCAACATACTATCAAGGTACTGGTTACAATTAGATATGCATCATATATATGTAAGGAAGTGCCGACAAGATGCTATATTGTGCAAAATAATAA
>NW_018192739.1:0-373 GCF_001263595.1 Phalaenopsis equestris
TTTCCGCCTGTGTAGATTTGATGTGTGGCAAAGTGTATTCTGTGAGAAGACTTCAATACAAAGATTTTGGCAGTTTAATCTGGTCTAATTTTTAATGAATCTCTTGATAAGTGGATGCGTCATATATATATATATATATATATATTCATTCTTTTCAGGCAGAGTAATATTTTATAATTTTTAATTTTATTATTAACTAATGCGTTACACATTTGAGCACTTGTTTTGTATTTTTTGTTGCAACATTTATCAATGTTCATGTGATGACAGATATTTTAGAAACATTTGCTTGATTTATTTCAATTATTGATTTCTAATATTTTTAGAAAACTTCTGTTATGTATGGTACGAAACTGATTATATGCATTTGTAT
>NW_018192740.1:0-373 GCF_001263595.1 Phalaenopsis equestris
GCCTACCATTTTTCTATTTTATGTTCAATCGACAATCTTGGCATCACAACTGGTAGTCTTTAACATTGGGCAAGGCTGGGCAATCTTTGCGTCGCAACCTGCAGTCCTCAATTTTAGACAAGGTTAGGCGATTTTGTTGATGTGAACTACCATTCTTCTATTTTATGCTCAGCCGAGCGATCTTGTTTCCACAATCGACAATCTTCAAATTTGAGTAAGGTCGAGCAAGCTTGGAACTTCAGCCTGCCGTTCTTAAATTTTATGCTCAGCCGAGAGTCCTTGATGCCTTGACCGACAATCTTCAATTTTGCAGCCAGTTATTCTTCACTCCCACGAGGGTTAGACCGACGTTATAATTATCTCATGATTTCTC
>NW_018192741.1:0-373 GCF_001263595.1 Phalaenopsis equestris
ACCTGCATCTCGTATCCTCTAAATTATTAAAATCAACACCTATATCTCGTCTGGTGGGAGAAAAGTGTCCAAAGTTTCAAAAGGATCTGTCATATTAAGAAAGAAAATCAAGATCAATCTTTTTGACAATAAGACTAAATAAAAATTATAAAAGCATCAGCACCATTAAACAAATAAAATTATGTTCCTATGACAATTGCAAAACTCACCAAACCAGTTGTCCAATGCTCAAAATGATTAGTTTTTTGCTGAACCAATGTTAAATGCTGAGTAACATAAAATGAGCAATTCTGGAAGAGAAATAATAGATGACCAAAGGGGTAAATGCTAATAAACATAAACCTGTAATCATTCCTAAAGAATTATATTCTTG
>NW_018192742.1:0-373 GCF_001263595.1 Phalaenopsis equestris
TACCTTAGGTTGTATTTGGGGCGGCGGTGTCGTGGGTGTGGTGATACGCTACACTTTCAGGCATTGGCAAAACTGTGTTTGATTTTTTTTTTCAAAAGATTGCATTGAAAAGTTGTGTTTATCAATCTGACCTAACTAAATGTGGTGGCTGCCAAAAAGTCTCTATATTCTTTTGGATTGTCTAACATTTTGAAAATAATATACATTTTGTAATAGCTGACATAACTTTTTGAATATTAATTTCTTCTGCATTTTCTCTCACCATCATTCTTTTATATTCTTTTTGCAGCTATAGGATAAGAATGGTACAATGCATTGCTTTTCTATTGTTGTTGCCTGCCTTTAGCCAGACACTAAATTATCTAGCTCATTC
>NW_018192743.1:0-373 GCF_001263595.1 Phalaenopsis equestris
TATTTACATATCTAACATCTAAATTTTGATATTTATGCTTATAACGTCTCGGTGTCATGAAACTATAGATTAAAAAGCGCATTTTACTTTTAAAAATATAATGATTGTGATATTTTTTAATGCAGTGTTAAAAGATGATATGATAGTAAATATGAATGTTTGAATGTTAAATATGTAAATACAAAAGATGTATGTAAATGCCCTCCCTTTCTTTTTTAAGATTTACATAAATATCACTCAGTCCTATGTATTTATATATTCATCATATAAACATCAATTTAAACATACATATCATCTTATCTATGCATGAAATATTTTATTTTGCTTGTTTAAAATAAAATTAGTTATATTATTTACATGTTGTGAAATATTT
>NW_018192744.1:0-373 GCF_001263595.1 Phalaenopsis equestris
CGTAGATTTTGACTTAAACTTTGGTCAGGTCAATGAAAACTATTAGGGTCCCCTGATGGACATAGTCAGCCGGCATGAGAAGTAAGGACTACCGTCACTGTTGAGGATTGGTACTGAAGAAGACTCCTCTCCAAAAAAGAATAAAGTAATAACACAACAAATCCAATGACGGGCACCAACCGTTTACCGGCCATGATAAACACATCAACGAGGAATTTAATTGGTGTTGATGAAGAAAGGGTGTTGAATGCACCACTAAGAAAATCACAACACTGAAATGCTAATCGTCACAAGCACAGAGCTTTTATATGTGAAGAAAAGAGACAATTGAACGAGGCAGAAAATTTACTCACCCCGATCCCTGAGATGAAAA
>NW_018192745.1:0-373 GCF_001263595.1 Phalaenopsis equestris
AATTAATCAAAACAATGTTTTGGTGTTTGGCATGCGGAGCAAATCCTATTCAACCAGCATGTAAGAATGTAGAATCTCATGAAAGCAGCCAATGGCAGCCTTTAACGGGGACGTCAGTGCTGACGTCATTCCGCATTGATAAAAAGGAGCTCAAGTCAATGGACTTTCTTTAAATATATATATATATACAAATATGAATGTGAATAAGATGGCTTCCAACTATGATTTGGTGTGATATTTGAGAAAATATGATGAAGGTACATTAGATCGTTCAACTTAGTACAAGTGGTTGCAATGTTATATCAAACATTAGGCAATGCATTCTTTTGTGAAGGTTAAAATTATATTACTTTGGATAGTTTTATTAATGTTT
>NW_018192746.1:0-373 GCF_001263595.1 Phalaenopsis equestris
TCTCCACCAACAAAACCAAAAGCTTGATAAGTTATGCAAACATCAATACTACCATAAAAATAGCACTAAAAAACTATATTATCTTAATGACTTGACAAACAGTTGTTAAAAGTAATTTGACATGAAGGATTCAGAGGAAGTAAAAAAGATTTTCAATATGAGAACTGATCATGACAAAGTTGTAGATATCATCAATCTACCTTAATCACCTGTAGATTAAAAATATATTTGACACAGCTGATATGTTGAAAGCAAAGATAGTATACCACCCTTACTGGTCACTTAAAACTTTCAAAGGAACAGATACCAACAACTACAACAAGAAGACTTTATCCCAATAAGTAGGGTCGGCTACATGAATCATTTTTCTCCA
>NW_018192747.1:0-373 GCF_001263595.1 Phalaenopsis equestris
GTGGAGTCATTTTTCCTTTTGTAGGGCTGTATCTGAGGAGATGGTGGCACTCCAGCTATATCCTACTCCGAGGTGGTTATGTATCTCCCTCTATTCTCCTCCCTACCGCTTCTCCTTCTCTTCCAGTAGCCATCGGGCATCCCCTTACCATCATCGCTGACCTGCCGCACCTTTTTCGCCATTGACTTGCTGTCCAGCCTTTCCAATCGGCCTTCCAGGACCATATTCCTCTCCAACCTGTTGCTGGCCTTTCTGTCCAGCCCTCCAAGCCACCCCTTGAAGTCTGTCGGGCCCCCTACAACAGCTCTACTAGCTGTCCGACTCGCCTTGCCATCACCCAGCACCCTTCACCACTCTTCCTTGTAGCTTTCCC
>NW_018192748.1:0-373 GCF_001263595.1 Phalaenopsis equestris
AGCAAAATTACTAAATTGCTGCAACCACATAAGAAAAAAAAATTAAAATTTATCATTTATATAGAAAAATATCAAATTACAACGGATAATTGTTTATTCTTATCCATGACAATTTATGTGTCAGTGAAGATTTGAAGGAGATCTGACAATCCATATGAAAAAGTACAATGAAGGATGACGACCAACAGAAGATTATGAGTTTTGCTTGTCCGACTGAGTGGAGTTGTCAAATCTAAAGCCAGCAAAGCCAAAGTTGATCGAGCCATGAAAGACAACTAGAGAACTCCAAAACAAGCCACCTAGTTAGAAAAAAGACAAAAGAGTATTCGAGTCTCAACATCTTAAATCATATCGGGGATGCCTGGAGGATCCC
>NW_018192749.1:0-373 GCF_001263595.1 Phalaenopsis equestris
TTAAATATGCTATTTTAAGAGCCAATAGAAAGATTTACTAAATTAGAGAATTTGAGCATTATGTGAACTATAATTGTTATAAAATGCCTTACAAAATAATTAATGTTAATTATTTTAAGTAGCCTAGTGTTACTAAAATTGGTAAGAGATGACAAATATAGACACACTTAAACTGTAATATCTTTAAATTTTAAAATTAAATGAAATTTGAAGTGAGCCATATTGATTTTAATTCCAACCATCAAAGGTGTTTACCATTCTAACGATAAGAAGACACATTGGAATAAGTAAAGCTTAAGAAATTATTAACCATTGAACTTTATTGTAGAGTGCCATAATTAATGTAAAAATGATAAGAAGATACATTGCAATA
>NW_018192750.1:0-373 GCF_001263595.1 Phalaenopsis equestris
AAAACGAATAATTTTTCTACGGGGCATTTGCATATATGCCACACAATTCCTAAGCATTTTCATATTTAACACCTAAATATTTATATTGCTTAAATCCTTAATTTCAAATTAAAAATATCATCAGTATTACTTTTTTTTTTAAAAAAAATTCCATACGTAAATTTAAGATATCAAGATCTTATAAATATACATATTAAATATTAAATATTAGATATATAAATACATAGGAATTATATAATATGTACGTAAATTTCCTTTTCTTAATTGTTTTATCATGCATGCATCACGTTTTGGTTCTGCTCCCGAGCAGCAGTCCACGAAGCCGATAAGTGTGATCACATGCAGTCGGACGCATCTGCCATAAATTCTATTA
>NW_018192751.1:0-373 GCF_001263595.1 Phalaenopsis equestris
ATATATAAGAACACATGTTAAATAAATATATAACATTAATACACATATTTGAGGAGTGTGAAGCTAGCAACAATACTAAAATTCAGGGTCTAGCGTATTAGTAAAAACCTGATCATGATACTATTTAAGAGAGCCATAATATTAAAGAATTCTTGAGCTCTATCTGATATTAGATGTTGATGATTCATATTGACAGTGATCATTATCTCTCAAATTATATGAACATCATTTTTTGATCGTCATCATTAGAATGTTTTTATCTAAACACTGTCATCCAATTATTGTTCTTCAACTACCATCGCTTGCCTATCTCCACAAGGCAACCGTCTCCTAACCACCATTGGTTATCAACCACAATGATGTCTATTGATTG
>NW_018192752.1:0-373 GCF_001263595.1 Phalaenopsis equestris
TATAATTATAATTATAATAATAATAACTAATGTATTTCTTTGGTGCAGCATACCTACTTGGTGCAACTTAACAGATTTTACATAAAGTGAAATTTTGCTTCTCTCAAGATAAGTAGTTGTTATTTATTAGAAGATAAACATACTTTCGTTGTTGGAAGCTTGCTTTTCAATCTAGATTTACAGCTAGTAATAGCTTTATCAATCGTACACTTTAAATTATGTAAATATACTTATAGTAGATCTTTTTTTTTTTCATAATGAATTTAATGAGTAATTAGTCTTTACATTATTACTACACAAACCCTTCTTTAACTACTAATATTTTGTGTTTTCAATATTTATTATTCTTTTATAATTTTGATGTGTTAAATTT
>NW_018192753.1:0-373 GCF_001263595.1 Phalaenopsis equestris
CCATAAGAGCTCTTTTGGGAGGTGACACTAGGCTCACACACATGCTTAGCATCCTAAAGCAACCTCGCATAACACGATGACAGAGAACAACATGCCTCGTATCCAAAACTTTGAATTTTCAAGAGTTGAAGGATTGGAGAGTTCATGCTAGTGGAAACTTTCATGTCTTAGTTGGATGGCTTCGCTCGTTGGCTTTCTTTAATATGCTCAACCTCTCAGCATCAAACAGTGGTCCTTACCACTGCCAACATCTTCAGCAATCTTAGCCTTACTTCCCACAATTAGATTATTATTATTTTCATGTGTTTTTGCCAAAGCCTTTCATACGGGATTAACTCTTAAAGTCACCCCTTTCTTCAAAACACAACATAGT
>NW_018192754.1:0-373 GCF_001263595.1 Phalaenopsis equestris
AAGTTAGATGTGTACTCGAAGCCTCTTAAACTTTTCTCCACAGAAAACAAAATATGAATCTACTATCTCAATTTGAAACGGTTGACGTTGAGACTTCATGCAGTCACATAATTTCATATACATAAATTATGGACAATTTATCTACATAATTAATTTGTTTAATAGATAAAAATGTATATAGACTTGGTCAGACAATTAGTTATCACCCATATAGCATCCATGCCCTACTTTAGTCTCAATAGCCCAATCAAAAAATCCGTAACAATATCCTCTCACTTTCATTTATAAATAGGCAATAGTTGCAATAGCTCTCTAGATTTTGATGTTCAACTTTAACCATCTAGCATGTTGGACACCTTACCACAAACTCTAT
>NW_018192755.1:0-373 GCF_001263595.1 Phalaenopsis equestris
AATATTAATGCTATGGTTTTGTATTTATGAGTTTTGAAATAATTCAAAGGTCAATTTAGGCATAATTGTGGAATTAGTTTCAAATATTAAGGGGGTGCTTGGCTTCACCAAGAATTTAAGTTAAATAATGTTTAGTAAATCCTGAATATTCAAATTTATCAAATACAGATGTGATAAAGTTAAATTTTCGAAATAACATTTTTCTTAAAATTTATTCTCATTAATGGAATTGAAAAAAATTCAATTTAAAAAAAAGGATAAGATCACCGCGTGGCTCTGCGGTTTCACCATGTGGCAAAAATTTCCACCTGGCACGATGATTTCACCATGTGGCAGAAATCGCCATGCCACGTGGCAATTTTTCTGAAATAAT
>NW_018192756.1:0-373 GCF_001263595.1 Phalaenopsis equestris
CAATATGAGATTAAACCCCTCCAAGTGCACCTTCGGGGTGTCGACCGGAAAGTTCCTCAGCCTTCAACTGACTCCTAAAGGACTGAAAGCCAATCCAAAAAAGTACAGATGATCCTAGATATGTTGCTTCTGCAGAGTACCAAGAAAATTCAGAGGCTAACCTGTCAGATTGCCGAACTCAGTTGCTTCATCCCAAAATAGGGCGAAAAGTGTGTGGCGTTCTTTAAAGCGCTATGGAAGATCAGCGTTTCAAATGGACGACCAAATGTGAGGAGGCGCACAGGAACTTGAAAGATTTCATTGTATCACCACAACATCTCTAGAGTTCGAAGTCGACAGAACAACTATGTCTCGACCTCGGAGTCAGACAAGC
>NW_018192757.1:0-373 GCF_001263595.1 Phalaenopsis equestris
CCCATGCTTTCAGGTCTTCAATTCTTCCTAAATTCGGATACTCTAATTCGTTACTTGGTTCTTTCTCCTCTCAATCTCAATTTTGAAAAAAGGGAATGAGAAGAAGGTTCTCCCGTCAAAGAAAAAGAATTCTTTCTTTCTGAAAAAAGACAAGAACAATCATTTCATTTCTCTTGAGTTCATGGATGTTCTCAACATCATTCATTAGAGTGCTTGCTTATTGGTACTCTTTCTTAGACAAAATTTATCAAGCCAAGAATTGGAATATGACCTGAATGGGATGTGCAAGAAAAAACTTCTCATATCAGGCTTTCAATCAGGAGTCACTACACGCAGAGAGTTCAAATCTTCCAATTCCAAAGCAAGCTTTATC
>NW_018192758.1:0-373 GCF_001263595.1 Phalaenopsis equestris
ATAGGAAAGCCAATTTACTTGTGGGTATCACAATGGTGGTACTATTTATGAGGAAAATGAAAGTTTTCAGGTTGATTGGTTTGTTTTTTACCTTTTTCATTATAAAAAGCATAGAAGTCCAGTTCTCTAAATAAGTGTCATGTTATTTAGTCTAAAACACAAAGTGAAGGAATGAATGTGGATGCTTTTATCTCTTTCACATAGCGGTTGATGGTTGGAACTTAGCCTCAACCATATAGTTCTAGTAAGAGGAAAATCCACATCACTTTGGAGGAAATCGTGAGGTTTACATCGCTAAAGATTGTCATTCCTAATTTTTAATGCTTCTTAGATTATCTCTTTATGGGAAAGATTTTAACCTACAATTAATTTT
>NW_018192759.1:0-373 GCF_001263595.1 Phalaenopsis equestris
TCCTTTGTTCAAAATATTACAAATCATTCTCATTATGCATTTTAGATTTGAAAAACTCATATTAAAGGAAGAATTTGCTACTTCAAGGAATATTCAAGTTTCACACATGAGCATGCTTTTATAGTCTTTATCTTATATGACAATACATACACAAGAATCTTTCCAGCTTATTATATTTTATTGAACAATCTTCTTGCATTATTCAAACTCCATAAATTACGAATATAAACTACAAAGTGTAAGCTTACACTTCACTTTGCTAAAGGTGAAGCAAAACTCAAGATTAGGGTCATTAAGTAAAACAATGCAAATCTTGTTGCCATTGCGACAGATTGACGTTCAAAACATTGATTCAAGAAAAAGGGCACTAAAA
>NW_018192760.1:0-373 GCF_001263595.1 Phalaenopsis equestris
TACAACTACCTCCTTTAAATTTGAGTTTTTAGCTTTTATAAATAAAACGACGAGACATTCCTGAATATCATTTGATTGAGCCCTCAACCTTCCTTTTAGTTTGGTTGCTCTATTGTTGTCTTGCAATGGTCAATCATACCCTATCACAAACCAAAATATTTGTCTAATTTTTTTTTCTATAACTTTGTTCAGTGAATACAAGTATCGGGACGTGCCTATGAAATAACCGTCCTTTGTGACTCCCTTTACTAATCGTTATACAAGTGTAAGCAAGATTTTTTTAATCGAGAGTTTTCTTGGGCAGCTCTCAAGATGTAATTAACTGAAGGGATACGTACCTTTGAGAGTTGCTCTTGACCCCAGAACAAGCACA
>NW_018192761.1:0-373 GCF_001263595.1 Phalaenopsis equestris
TATATATATATATATAACCTAAAACTCACCTCAGCACTAGCTTGATCTTGTCTCTAATAATGGCATGAACTCAAGCTCTCGAATCACTTCCACTTCTTCCTATGCACACGATCGAGCTTACTACCTTCCTCTAGCTCATCCTTGTCTCACGCTGCCTTTGTTCATTTCGCCTTAGCCCACGCTCTTGTTTGCAAGTTGCACGCACCACCTCGTCGCATGCTTCTGCCAATCCACTCTCCACCTACCTTGCTTTCCTTCTCAAGTCGTCACCCTAGCTCCTCAACTACACTTTATTCGACTAAGTTCAAGCCTATTCCGCCACTTTGTTGCTTCAACCAAACTACAACCATAGTTTCTTGTCTCTCTCTCTCTC
>NW_018192762.1:0-373 GCF_001263595.1 Phalaenopsis equestris
TTTCTGTTCAAAATTATTGATTTGATTCAAAGTTCCAACAAAAGATTAAATTTTGATTTGAACTTTATTTGAATTCAAATTCAAATGAGATTTGAAGAAAGTTTGAATTTGAGTACGCACTTGGGTTTCTTCCCAATATGATTTTGAACACATTCAATACATGTTTCAATTTCAAAAAAATTGTTTTTACATACAAATAATTGGAAAAATATTGCACATAGATGAGATAGGTGTGGATTAAGTGCGGATCGGTGGTATTGGCGTGGTATTAATTAGATATTGATGATATTGGGATGGTAAGAGATCATCTACTATTGAAAATAATTTTGGAATTTATTAGGAGCAATTTCATCCCAATGAAAATTTTAAAAAA
>NW_018192763.1:0-373 GCF_001263595.1 Phalaenopsis equestris
ATCTGCATTAAAACAATGTTAGCGGAAAAACCAACAAACTTGCAACTTAGTGCACAGGGTATACTCTCCGGGTACGTATGGCCGTCACATTGGCCTCCGTCCTAAATATCTAAGAGATCTAAAGAGTGTAACTCATTATTGATTTTGAAAAGTATTGGCCTTACATATCGTTTACCTTGTTTCATCCATAATTTTAAAATTATAGCAAGTTATAATAAGTATGTGTGTGTGTATATATATTAAATAAGGGTTATTAAATGTAGACCCTTAACATGCAGGGTGATACATGATAAATTTCTTGAATCCTTAGAACAGTCATATTCATGTCAATCCTGATACTTTAAACCGCATTGCTTGTCGGGATTGACCCGAC
>NW_018192764.1:0-373 GCF_001263595.1 Phalaenopsis equestris
CAAATATCACATAAAGTCTCGACTTCACCGAGGGAAGGGGCCGCACTGAAAGGTTGGATTTTGTGTTTTCTCCTCTGCGAAGAAGGGGAGGAGTATATTTAAGTGTTCCAAAGAGAGGAGATGCTTGAGTATAATGTAATATATACAATTCTTCTCATTTTTTTATAATGAATTTCTTGGAGCGATGTTACTCCGTGGTTTTTTCTTTTTCTCTAGTTTTTTCATATTAAATGTTGCATTCTTTTTTCTTTTTTTTTCTTTTGCTTTTCATATTTTTTGTGATTATGTTCAAATTTTTGCTTCGGATCTTGAATCAGTTTCCACAGTTTCATTATCTCTATCCCCCAATGAGTGGTAGCAAAGCGAAGTTTTT
>NW_018192765.1:0-373 GCF_001263595.1 Phalaenopsis equestris
GAGTGAGATCGAGCCAATAACTGCAAGAGCAATCCGAAATCGTCAGCGTAGCTATCCAAGGCATATCCAAGCACTCAAACCATCTCGCACAGAGCTGAAACCATTCCTAGTTGCCGATACCGAGACTATACTGATCGATAACGAACATAAGCCTTATGCAGTAGGTCTCTTGTTGGTTCGTCCTGGTAAAGAGATCAAGAATCGATTGATCGATACTTACTTCAGCGAAGACCACTCTATAATCTTGGATTCCTTTGAAGAAAGGAGTACTAAGGTTCTTTTTGACTTTATCAAAAGGATATTAGCGATTGTTAGAAAAGAAAAATCAGCTTTCACTATTTACTTTCACAATTTATCTAGATTCGATGGTATT
>NW_018192766.1:0-373 GCF_001263595.1 Phalaenopsis equestris
ATAAATCAACAAGTTAAAAATAATAAACAAAATTAATTTGAAATCTAATCTTTTCATCGATCTCACTTACTCCGTTCATCTTTGATTCTTTTGCTCTGGGAGTCTATATGCTGAAGGAATCGGAGAAGATACACATATATATAGTGAGACCAATAGAGGTGGGCAGCAACCGACTCACTGTGAAGAGTAGTGGATTCAATGGCTGAGATTTACTTATTAATTTGCATTTGCATTCATGCCATTCAATGGTTACATGCATGTGTGCATTAATTGGTAGGGCTTTAGTGATATGCATGTATGTATTTTGTAAATTTTCCTTCATGAAATTTGGACATTTATATATTTAGACCACCCAATTTTTAAGTGTTTGCAT
>NW_018192767.1:0-373 GCF_001263595.1 Phalaenopsis equestris
AGAGTTTACAATTTTAGATAGGGAGAAAAGAAAAGGAGAAAGAGGTTGTCAGGTAGTAAGATAGTTTAATCCAAATGAATTTTTTTTCCCCCAATATGTTGTATCAAAGGAGTTTATTTTTTAAAAATAAATCAACTTGCTCTTTTTTCTTGTTTATGAGATTGTATTTTACTTTTAAGAGAGTAATGTATAAGATTCATTTGTGTACATGTAATTTGATTTTTTCAAGTGTTAGATATATATTTGCATAAATATAATTGGGCTTGTAGATAAACTTTTCCACCAGAGAAAAAAATGAAAAAAAAAACATGAAAAAATGGACATTATTTCTAAATTTGCTCACACATTGGCTAAACATGGAGGAAAGAGTTCA
>NW_018192768.1:0-373 GCF_001263595.1 Phalaenopsis equestris
TTTCTATTGATTTACTTCTTCAAGCTTCTTCTATTCAAAAAGAGAGAACTAATAAATGTTACTATCTATGATTACAAGTGGGCTAACAAAGAGGAAAATGTAGTTGAATATCTAATGAGGAGAAAGATATTAAATTTCATTATCAAAAGGCTAATATCAGACATAATCCTAATCTTAGTAAGAAAAATTTAGTTAATGGAAAATATATTCATAGACAGGCTGATATTATGAATGAAGCTATCTCTTATTATTTTGGTCTTTTGAATGGCCATAATGAGCTTGATGATATTATTATGGATTCTTTTCCTATAAGATAATTTATCTCTCATGAGGATTCTTCTATTTTGATTCAATATTTCTTTGATGTTGATAT
>NW_018192769.1:0-373 GCF_001263595.1 Phalaenopsis equestris
TGTAACTTGGGAATTAACCTAATTGGATGATCCTAAGGCAATGGGCTTGAGCTAGGAAGATAATGACTTACTCATTTGAAGCCCCTTAATTGATGATCAAATGATAAGCATAATCTTTTTAATAAGAATTAAATTTGCTTAATCTAACATTTTAGCTATTGCAAATTTATCTCGTAAATTGGATTTAAGGGCTTAGTAGTGAGCTAGGATTTGATATTTAAATTTTTCTAATGAGGCTTAAAAAAGAGAAACTTAATTAATCATGAAAACCTTAAAAACACTACAAGCCTAACTTTAATTGTGAGTCTAAGATCCTTAACAACTTGAGTTTGCCCTTATGGGCTTCTACTTACACAACTCTTAAATAAAATAT
>NW_018192770.1:0-373 GCF_001263595.1 Phalaenopsis equestris
TATGGCCTTCCAATTAACCAACCATTGCTTCTAAAAGTGATTCAATAGCTTGATCCAAGCTTAATCTGACTCAGACTAGACCAATTTTTATATCACTGTGTGCATACAGTTGAGCTGGTCAATTTGACCGTGAGTTTGCTGAAATTGGAGTTTAGAAAGATTTCTAACTAAAGTTCAAACATTTCATACTTAAAAAATGTGTTAATCATCTCTATATTCATGTCAAATGGTAAATTTTGTACATAACACATAAAAAGAAAAAAAAAAGAAAATAATTTTTACATGATATTCTCAAGAGTGACGAAGCATCATATAAGTCTTTTTTAACAAGTAATATATCATACAAAATGAACACATTTTTAATATTTTTTTT
>NW_018192771.1:0-373 GCF_001263595.1 Phalaenopsis equestris
AAAAAAAAGATGTAAGACAGATCCAATAAAAATGCCTCCCAAAGAAATCTTCTCTAAGAACCTCACGCAAACAACCACCAAAGATTCCTCAGTTCTCGGCACGATAAGTCCTAGCCGTAAGAAAATTTTGGCAGAGACTTCTTTCCTAAAGCCTCGAACAACAAAGAAGAAGGGGACAACCTCTTGAAAAGCAAAGAAGAAAAATGCAGCCTTTCAAACAGCACCAAAGTCACTCCTCTCCTTTTTGTCCAGAAAATTTCAACAACAACTCAAAAAAAACCCTTTTTTTTAGAAAGCCAATAGGCAAGGAATAGAAAAGAGAGCGCCACCTTTTGCCGCCCTAACCAACGAATCAAGGGAAAGGAAGGAAGCG
>NW_018192772.1:0-373 GCF_001263595.1 Phalaenopsis equestris
TTAAAAAATTAATAATGATGATATTTTTTTATGTGATTTTAAAGATTTGACTGTTATGCGTACATATATGAAAATTTAGGTGCTATATATTTAAAAAATCAATAATGATGATATTTTTTATGTGATTTTAAAGATTTGAATGTTATGCGTACATATATGAAAATTTAGATGCTATATATTTAAAAAATCAATAATGATAATATTTTTGAGGTGATTTTAAAAATTTGAATGTTATATGCGTACATATATTAAAATTTAGATATTACATATATATATATATATATATAAGAATTGTGTGGTGTGTATTCATATTTAACAAAAAATCTTGTATCAACATAATCTCTTTAAATTGCTCTTGAAGCAATCAAATTCT
>NW_018192773.1:0-373 GCF_001263595.1 Phalaenopsis equestris
CTTAATTAATGCTTTTAATTGATTATAAATCTTTGAAGCATTGCAGTCAATTAAAATTTAAAAAATACTACACATCAATATATATATATTGATGAGTAATATTTCGAGCAAAAACGAGCTGAACACGAATGAAAAAAATTTTGTTTGTGTTCGACTCATTAATTTAGCAAGCAAGCCGAACACGAGCTTCTTAAGAAGCTGTTTGTGAACAAGGAGCCGTTTTGACAACCCTACTTAGGAGGCCTAGATTACATTTTTTGTGACAAATATCCCAGGCAAGCATCAATCAGATAAGAAAGCATGAAGACAAAGATAATCACAAAAAAAGGCAAGCCAATCAAAATAATAAGAATGGGCCAATGCCGCTAGGTTG
>NW_018192774.1:0-373 GCF_001263595.1 Phalaenopsis equestris
ATATATAATTGATTAGTACTATTTCGAGCCAAAACAAATCGAACACGAATGAATAAATATTTATTGGTGATATTTGTGTTCTGCTCGTTAAATTAGAGAATGAGCCGAACACGAGCTTCTTAAAGAGACAAACACGAGTTGAATGGCTCTCAATTCCAAGTTCAAATGACAGTCTGAATTATTAAAAAGAAAGATATGAAAAATATTTGTCAAATTTTATTCATCTTAATAATTCTTTTCTCAATTTAGGACAGAAAAAGCTAATAATTGCATGTGAAAACCAAGGACTAATACCGACAAATCCACCATTTCAACGAACCCCAATAACAACTATCGCTTTTTTTCCTTTTTCTTTTTTACGTTTAATTTTCAC
>NW_018192776.1:0-373 GCF_001263595.1 Phalaenopsis equestris
GTTGTAGGGAAGCCTGCAATTTTATATGTTATGAATGGTGATGAAATATTCTTGTGAGGGACAAATGATACATTGTGCTTGGTAAATTAACTCTATTTCCATTAATAATGAATAATAAATCTCTAGGCAAGGGAATTGAGTATGCTCCAACAAACTCTCTAGGGCCAAGTATACTAAGCCTCCTACTAAAAACAATATAATATTATCTTACAAAAGAGACTATGGAGAAAGTTGTTAGATGTCATGATGGTTGATCTGCTTTAACATTACCTATTTATTATACATATTTTACAAAATTTTTGAGGATACTATGCTTTATTGAAAGGTATTTTGTGTGTCTTTTGTTAGCAGTGCAAGAAAAAGAGTTTAAGAG
>NW_018192777.1:0-373 GCF_001263595.1 Phalaenopsis equestris
GTACGATCATGCTGGACTGGGTTGTGAGCAATGTTAATAGTGGTCTTATTATCACAGAATGGCTGCAGCAGGACAGAGGTTGGTATACGGAGTTTGCGGAGCATGATACGTAGCCAGAGAGCTTCACATATTCCTAAGGACTTGATTAAAATTCAGCTTCAGCACTGTTTAGGGCAATCACAGACTATTTCTCGCATTTCCATTTGACAAGATTGCTCTATACAAGTGAACAATACTACAAGATGGAACGCCGATCATGAACTGATTCGGCCCAATCAGCATTTGTATAAATAACAATATATCTAGAAGTGTGACGAGAAAAGTACAAACTTGAGCCCGATGTATCTTTTAAGTAGTGGAGAGTCTGGTGGAC
>NW_018192778.1:0-373 GCF_001263595.1 Phalaenopsis equestris
TTTCTCTCATTCTCTTTCTTCCTCTCTTAGATTCTACACTCAATTCCTTGGGCATGAGCCAAAGGAATGATTTGGGTTCAACTCCTTAAAAGGTGCAGTGAGTGTAGAGTGTGCTGCCAACAAGAAGATGAGTCTTTCGAGTTGGAGAAAGCCCAAACCAGAGAATGAAAAAAAAAATAAAAGAAGAAGAAAATAAGAGAAAGAAAAAAAAGTAAGTAACAAGATATAAATGATAACAAGACATTAAAGATGACGGGACATGACAAGGCAAAAGGTAGGTGATAAGATATACCAAAAAAAAGGACAAAATGGCGAAATAACCTCTCTCACTTTACAAGATGAAGATGATCCTTTACAGAGGAACAAAAAAAAG
>NW_018192779.1:0-373 GCF_001263595.1 Phalaenopsis equestris
TCGTCGCATCCTTCAAACTTTTATTTTCTTGCTCCAGAGCTATGAATATTTCCCTATACTTATTGTTTTCTCTCATCTAGGTTTCGATGGAAAACTTCAGCTGCTTCTTCGTCTGGTTGGCTCTTCTTACAGTCTTCTTGGCAGTCGGTAGAGAACCAAGCCTCCGTCCTCCGCTTGGTTTCACAGGCATCAGATGCTTTCCATAACTTGTCAGTCATGACACTGAATCTCTCGCTCCACAAAGACTTGTTTAGAATGTCATCATACATGTACTATTGGTGCATTGATAGCTCCTCCTGACCCTCAATCATCTACTCATATTCCCTTAGAGAGTTAGTTAGTTAGGCAATTTCTTCAAGTTTTTTTGGGAGCA
>NW_018192780.1:0-373 GCF_001263595.1 Phalaenopsis equestris
ATTTTATTCTCTTTTAAAATTTCAGATTCATGTAGTGTGAATCATTAAGGGTGTCATGAGCAAACCAGCGACTTTGCCCCTGTGCTTGAAAAGCTTCAGAATAGCAGCACGATTGGGGATGAAGTTGGAGTGGATGGGAGATGGAGTTAAAACTACATTGGCCCCAATACCTGCTATCAAGTTTGACCCAAAAAGGGAAGAGAAATATGGTTCAACGGCATGGTAGCTTATACTGGTTGGAAACATTTTTGAAGGGATCCTGTTAAAGCAGTAAAATTTGGACATGGAACACCTTTGCCTTCTCAAGATGATGCGTGATGCCCTCAGTATATTGTTCTTGTTTGATGATATACAATGGATTAAAATATTTTTT
>NW_018192781.1:0-373 GCF_001263595.1 Phalaenopsis equestris
TATGATTAATAAGAAAATCTACTTTAACAGAATCATGCCAGAAAAACCAAATCTTATTATTAAGATTAGAAAAAGCATTAAAATTCCTGAAATGCTTCATATACTTCCCATTATTATGAGAAGCCAACATTGGTTCAAGAATATCTTGTGTGATTTAATATTATTATATGGAGATTAAAGGCATTGATATCAGAAATACCTCTAATATTCCACAATAAGAACTTAATCATTAAAAATTAATTTCCTCCCTCTAGTCATCCTAGCAAAGACTTCAAAATAATTTTTATTTGCCTTTCCATATACCACAACTTTAAATAGTGGTGACCTCAAGATTGACATACCTCAATTAACGGATACCTTTAATACCTTTAAT
>NW_018192782.1:0-373 GCF_001263595.1 Phalaenopsis equestris
AGATTTTTAAGGGTTTGATAATGATTAAGTGATTTGTCTTCTCCTAAGATTGCCAGTTATGGTGACAAATCTTGCTTTTCAAGTGTTATTTGGTTATTTTTCATTCTAAGTGTAGTTCTGGTCAAATTGTCAATGAAAATATTTTTTTCTCCATAAGTTTTGTTTTATCCCATAATATTTGATTGTGGTCAAGATATTATATTCTAAACGACAAAATCATATCTCTTAATTTAAAGTCTTCATATTTAATACTTGTTATACTCTCATTTAAGATAATAAAAATATCCTTTTCATGTAAAATAAAGATTTTTTAAAAATAGTTTTTTCATTAAAAAATATTTGAGATGCAAATTTGTCATCGATATGAATTATT
>NW_018192783.1:0-373 GCF_001263595.1 Phalaenopsis equestris
TTCTGAACATCTTGGGTACCGCTTCGGCTTTGAAGCAATACACCGCTTTCTTTCGTTCTGACATGGATAAACCCCTTTTATTCTTTGTTTGGTATGATCCTTCGTGATGCGGTTTTTGGTTAGACTGGCCATACTATCGTGTATGTTGTTGAGCATGCTGTGATGATGACTGGGAACGCTTACGAGAATTTTCTGCATGTATTTTCATTGGCTATTTTCTTTTATCGACTGTTGCCGCTGTCCTAGACTTCTTCTCAAATATTTAGGCCATTCTGTTCTTTTCTGATTTATCCTGGGAATCCATATGATCAACTTCCTCTTTTAGATTGCTAGCTTTGCTGAGTAACTTTTCAAAGGATTTGATGGTGAGTCC
>NW_018192784.1:0-373 GCF_001263595.1 Phalaenopsis equestris
TCGAATTTGTGCAATCATGTTATTCAGTGGTGTGGTTTAGTTTCTAATTGATCCTAGACCATAGTAAAGTTGTGAATTATTTTCCATATTCCTATCAATTGTGAGATATATAATAAGGAACCACTTAATAATTTGAAATTTTTATAATACTGCATGAACTCCTGAATTTCATTGTATTTTATGTGCACTTATATTATTATTTTGTAAATGAACCCGCTTGCAAGTTAACAATCTGGAGTTGGCTCAAGTGGCATATTAGCTCACCGAGCTCATCCGACGAGTCATTTCTGAGTCAAGCTCGAGCTCAGTCACGAGTTAGGTTTGCTCAATCACACCCCAAACAACTGCCTAAATAACCTTTTTAATTGCAAAA
>NW_018192785.1:0-373 GCF_001263595.1 Phalaenopsis equestris
AAATGGATTATACTCCCATCATCCCTCTTATAATAATTTATTAATCAAGTCTTCTTAACTTTGGCATATATCGATCTTAATATTGTCTTTCTATCACACTCAACTTTACTATCAATAATTTCATCATCACCAACTTGCTTCCACGCAACATAGCAAATTTAATTGCAGTTTTCTAAAACTTACTTTCTACTCATAACATTTTATTATATCATCATATTCATGAGAAATGTATCTCTTTAACCATCGAGCCTTGACTCAAAAAAATATATCAAGATTATACCGCCATATTTTTCTATAATACAAGTTCAAGATACTTAAATTTAACTTATGCAGACATTCCCTGATATTTCAAAATATGGGTAGTTTTTTTTTT
>NW_018192786.1:0-373 GCF_001263595.1 Phalaenopsis equestris
AAAGTTTTTGTAGAATGATAATGCACTTATATATAACATATTCAAAAGATAGATTTTTGTTCTGAGAGCAATATTAATGTAAACTATATGAGACTTTAAATTCTTACCTATAATATGTTATCCGAGTAGAATAAAAATGATAAATTAGAATGCCCTTATTTTATGGATAAAATATTTTTTTTAATTAAAAAATAAATAAAAGAATAGCCAACTTGATTTTTATAGATAATTTTGTCTACTTTTTATATTTTTAGACTTAATAGCAAGGATGTCACCTGTGCATCCTTATTAATAAATTATTGTACAAAATTAAAGATACAAACTACAAATTAAATTATTTTCACCTGCAAGGTTATTAATTAGGGTCCGTTTG
>NW_018192787.1:0-373 GCF_001263595.1 Phalaenopsis equestris
CTCTCTCTCTCTCTCTCTCTCTCACACACACTCTCAGGCTCTCTAGGTCGTGACACAATTGTAAGCACCTTATTTTTTTTTTCTTTTTCGTTTCATTGTTTTTCTTCCTCTGTGTACGCAACTCAACCCTTCGCCTAGCGAAGCTCGCTTGCAAGAAGCATTGTTTCTTCCGCTCAGCCCTAACCCGAGCCCCTCAATCTTCCTTGAATCAGAACAAAGCCAACTCCCCTCCTTCCCTTGAAGCCTTCACACGATCTCTGCTCTTCCCAATCGTGTGAAGCTTCCGCCTGTTCTTGTTATGATGACTCTCAATTAGGAGAACTAAGACAACGCCGCAACTTATAAGGAGGTTTCAATAGCTAAAGGAGATAAC
>NW_018192788.1:0-373 GCF_001263595.1 Phalaenopsis equestris
TGCGAAACCAACAATTGGTTTCTGCTGTCTAAAAATCTGGACCAATCTGACCAAACAAAATGCAAAATTGAACCAAACCGAAGTACAATTTGGTTGGGTTATTTCGGTTTGATTTTGGTTTAATTGTAGTTAGCTATATTTAGAAATTGTTTGCGCAATTTTTATATATTATGCAGGTTTTTATTACATAATTAATAAGCAAAAAGCATAATTGAAAATGTGTTATTAGAAAAGCAATTGGTTACTTTCATGAAAGTTCGAATGAAGAAGGCAAACAAAACCAAAAATACAAATTGCGAAATTCGTTTGAATTTATCACCATTTAATCGATTTTTTTTGGTTTATGCAAAATTGTGATTCTCAAACAGTCAAA
>NW_018192789.1:0-373 GCF_001263595.1 Phalaenopsis equestris
TCATCCGTTTTTCCTTCGTCGCCACTTTTTTCCTCTTCACGGAGGAAGAGATCTGAAACCCCACCTTCGCTAGCCTCTGAGGATCCACAATGATCCAGTTTGAACCTTCAACCATAACACTCCTCAGCCACAAAAAGGGAAATTGATGACAAACGATACAAGGCTCAGTTCATGCCCATTTATAGAGCAGACGGGGCACGAAATCCTAAGGGAAGTTAGATGTTTAATTAGTTCATGATTTTAATGCTAATGATTAATTAATAAATTTCCTTGTTCTTATCGTAGCTATCGCTATCAAAGAGCATAAAAACTTGGGGAACTAATATGTATACAACATAAATACCGGAATGAATCTCAAAGAGAACGAACGACC
>NW_018192790.1:0-373 GCF_001263595.1 Phalaenopsis equestris
AATAGTACGTCTAAGCCTACACCGAATGCAAAGATTGACAATAGAGCATAAAGATTGATGAAATTTGCAAGGAATTGGACGACTAAGCATACTCCATATGTGAGGATGGGAATAGGACATCTAAGCCTATCCTAATGTGAGGATGGGAATAGTATGTCTAAGCCTACCCCAAATGCAAGGATTGACGATCGAGCATAAAAATTGAAGAAATTTGCAAGGACTAAAAGACTCCATTAGAATGTAAAGAATTTGGTGTAGATAAGGACATTCATGCTATGCAAGGAAAGAGTAGGAAACCTCAAAGTCAAGAGAAATGAACTCAAGAAAATTTATTTTCATTTCTTATTATCTTTATCACATTTAATTATCAAAG
>NW_018192791.1:0-373 GCF_001263595.1 Phalaenopsis equestris
AAACAAACATCTTTTGTTCCACATAGATACATGAGAATTCACTAAATGGCTTTCTAATGTTCTTTATCTGGATTGCTCATATATCTACTAATTGCACTGATCACATATGATAAATCTAGACGAGAACATATCATAGCATACACGAGAGATCCTATTGCACTCAAATATGGAACTCAAGACATTCAATCTCATTATCAGATTGTGAACACATGGTTGATAGAAGTCTGAGATGCGCAACTAATGAAGTACTAACATGCTTGACTTTCTGCATATTAAATCTATACTAAACTTTTTCAATGTACCTTTGCGATTTACAAATAATTTAGCTGCATTTTAATCTCTTTAAATTTTCATTCAAAGTAATTTTTTACAG
>NW_018192792.1:0-373 GCF_001263595.1 Phalaenopsis equestris
TAGATTTAAATGATGTTTTAAATCTTGCCCAAATCCTTGACATCTTATGACCAAGTGATTAGGGTTGTCAAAACTACTCTTTGTTTGTGAACAACTAGTATTCAGCTCGCTAAGCAAATGAGCCGAACACGAAAACACTCTTTTAGCTCGGATAATCTCGGCCGTGTCCGGCTCATTTACACCCCTGGTAGGCACAAAGAGACAAGATGAGCATAATTACAATTACAAATGATAAAATATAATTAATTAAATTGTATAATCGTTAAAAAAAATGAAACATCTAGAAGGTTCCGGGTCAAATTGCTAGAGTTCAAATAAGATTGAGGTAGGTTGATGTAGACATTTAATTGCTTTTCCTTCTGATTTTTTTTTT
>NW_018192793.1:0-373 GCF_001263595.1 Phalaenopsis equestris
CGGTCGTCACCGCTCATTGTCGTCGACCATCGGTCACTGGATATCCCAGTTTGCAAACGTCGTAGTCTGAATACATCCTTTTGTGCCTAACGCGTGAATTGAAAACTCGTTCTTAACCACTAGCTGTCAGCCACCATCGACCACTGCAGTCCAGCCACCATTAACCATTACCGGTCGTCACTGCCTTTTTCCGCCAACCACTGGTCGTCGACGACCACTATTTGCAACTTCATAATTTGAATACAACCTTTTTGCCTAACACATGTATATTCCTTACATTGTACCAAGGCACGTGTAATTTTTGGTGTAAGCTTATAACATTGTTCTTTTAGCTATGAGAGAAGAGAGGCACCCTCATACTTTCACACTTATA
>NW_018192794.1:0-373 GCF_001263595.1 Phalaenopsis equestris
ACGAACCGAACACAAACTGTTCGCGAACAACGAGCGTTTTTGACAGCCCTACATAAGATTATGACACCAAAGTGATATAAGTGTAAATATCAAATTTTAAGTGTTAGATATGAATGCGAAAAAATTGTGTGGTCTGTATGTAAATTTCCCTATATTTTAATGTGTTACTGGGTTATCTGAAGCTAATATATAGCAGCCTCCATTTGCATACTCAATATGCTATTGATCAACTTTCTTAGATGAACTTAGGAAGATTTACATACATACACTCAATTCTTTTGTATTTACATATCTAACCCCTAGGCCTTAATTTTTAAATACATGCCACTTTCCCTATGTATGAAAAGGTGTATTTCACTTTCTAAATGTTAAA
>NW_018192795.1:0-373 GCF_001263595.1 Phalaenopsis equestris
TGAACAAGAAAATTCTTGGAGTATGTTTTGGCCATTAGATAAGGTTTTTTTTTTCTTCTCCTTCTATTGCTCAATGCTAAGGGATTAGAGATTATTTCAGTAGTAGCATAGAATGTATTACAAATGTTGGAAGAAATGATTGATTCATGAATTACAATACTTAACCATAATAATCTGAACAGCTATGGCTATAATAAAGAATTTTGAGTTATAATCACTTTTATAGTGCAATTGAAGATTGCCTTATTAATCACACCAAAAACGTTATGCATAAATATCCTTTAATTATGATATGAGTCGGGACCGAAATCATAGGGCCACATAGCTTTATGCTTTATATGATGCTCTTATTGGGGTAAGGGAAGTGACTTTG
>NW_018192796.1:0-373 GCF_001263595.1 Phalaenopsis equestris
GTGAGCTCCACACAATCCAGCATGTATTTCTTTAATGATATTTTGTGCTTCGGCTCTGCTCAGACATCGCAGCCACATCTATTCGAATGACCTTCTGTACAAAACATCACCTACCAAGGCATATGGCATGACACTTCTCATGATGTGATATACCTCGGACTTGTCTTCTGATAGCTTTCTTGTTTGCAAATATTCTATCAATGGTCTGCGCCAATTTTTGTTAATGTAAGTTACTGCAATCATCATCTCTTCTTTTTTTTTAAGCTCGTGTAGATTGTCGAGGTTGATCTGAGACAAAGCCTGACATTCTAGTACTGTAACGTCAATGGAATCCTCCGGTGGACATGTCAGTTCCTTAGCAAGTTTTGCTAGA
>NW_018192797.1:0-373 GCF_001263595.1 Phalaenopsis equestris
TTTAGTAAAAAAAAATTAAATAATTTAATACACGGTAGACCCAGACTTTACACGTGGTAGACAGTGATTGAAGTTCTAATGCATTTTATACAATATTTTTTTCCTTTAAATGACCAAACTCATTATACATGATAAAATAAAAAATAAAAAAATAATACCTCTCACATAAGGGAATATCATACGAAAGTATGATTACATCAATAGTGTAAAGAACTCAAACTAAGGACAAAATGCAGTTCATCCTATGTACTTTAATGTACATATAAAGTCCTTTTGATAAACTCCAATGTACATATCAAAAGACCCTGCTATATGTAAATAAAGTTATTTTAAAAAGTCTTTTGATAAACTGCAATGTACGTAAGATGGTATG
>NW_018192798.1:0-373 GCF_001263595.1 Phalaenopsis equestris
ACTGCACCAAATAAGCTGCCCCAAACGAACCCTAAATGTGCTATCTTTGATCTTTTTATTCCAAGTTATTTTTTCATTGATGTAAGCCACCTTAGCCTAGTGGTTGAGTGCTTTATTTTTCAACCAAGTGGTCCTGAGTTCATGGGTTTGCATATGCGATGTGTGTGCATTTGAGTATTTTAAAAAAATAAAAAGTTGTTTTTAATTGTCTAGAAATGGAAAGCATGCATTTTGCTTTTGTGAATGAATTTGTTGGATGTCATGATGAGTATATACTTTAGGCTAAACATTAGCTTTCTGAATCATGACATCCATTTGTTACGTGCTTTTGTTTTGTTTTGTAAGTTAACTTAGGATGATTATTTTTTGGATG
>NW_018192799.1:0-373 GCF_001263595.1 Phalaenopsis equestris
AAGTGAATTTATTGCCCCAAACTCAAATAAAGCCTCGTCAATTGTTACTATTGATTTGGGGCTAGAGTTTGTTATTAGCAGTACAAAGCACAGTAATGTTATTGGAACGACTGTAGTACCATAAATTAAGATTGATGTCACTAAAACTAAAAAATAATACCATTTTATTTGTCCTTTGTAGTAAGCTTTTGATTTTGGCCTCCACGAGATTTCTAACGACCAATCTTATGCTGAAACCGTTCTAAATTCCCTTCTCAAGCAATTCCAAATAAATTGTTTTTTATTCTTCAAAGTTCGGTCTTTCATTCAAGACTAAGATCATATATAAACAAAAAATTATCCACAATCAAATTACAGGTTTCTATGGGCTCAA
>NW_018192800.1:0-373 GCF_001263595.1 Phalaenopsis equestris
TACATGGTGAAAATAAAAAAAAATTACATATAAGTTAAACTCTTACCTCAAGAAGATCAAATCTAACTATTTTGGCTTAATTTCACCAAGAAATCCTTAAAATAGGTTATGCCCTAGCTCTCTATTCATGAAAAACCAAGGAAGAAGGCAAGCAGAGGAGAAAAAATGGTGTTTTCTAGAGGAAAAATTCACTTAAAATTGTTTGCAAACTGGTTTTCGTGAATCAGAGCGTAAGAGCAAAGGGTTGGGCGCATAGGCACCAGTCTATCTATTTAGACAACACTTAAGCACAGATTTTGACGCTTAGGTTCCAGTGCACAACTTTTGATTTTTTCCAGTTAAGTGAAATGTACTCCTAGCCTAAGTCAACCAA
>NW_018192801.1:0-373 GCF_001263595.1 Phalaenopsis equestris
GGTTGATAATCCCTAGATTTGCCTTGAAAATTTCTTTTAAGGAAAGCTTGAAAGAGTATTTTTCAGTGATCTTCATCAATAACATCTAGACATCATCTTCATTATCTCTAAGAGAATGTTAAAAATAAATTCTTAGCCCAAAAAACCCTTGTTTTACAAGGTATGTTATCTTCTTTTAGTGACAGATTCGTTGATTGGTATATTGAGTACTTTGAGACCACTTGATTGCATAAAACTGTAATTAAATACTTCTTTTATCAATTTATACTTGTGTTCTGACTAATAGATTGTCTTTTGAAGCTTTCAAGAAAAATGAGTTCAAGGATTTCAGGGACCTCCCAAAGAGTGTTATGCCACAGCAGATTACAGAATT
>NW_018192802.1:0-373 GCF_001263595.1 Phalaenopsis equestris
CCCCCACAGACGAAGGGATTAAGTCTAACGTAGCTCTTTAAAGTACCCGATTGGACAATTATTCATGAGCTCAGATGTTCACCAAACTTCTGTAGTAGGTGAACTTATGAAATAGTAGTACCTTCGTGAGCATATCTTCTAAATTCTTCTTCGTATCTATCTTCTTCAACAGAACATCACCGTCATCAATCAAGTCTCGAACAAAGTGGTACTTCACATTAATGTGATTGGTATGAGCATGATAAATTGGATCTGTGCCAAGAATATTATACTCTGACTGTCACATAATACCGTCAGAGACTCCCGATCAACTCTCAAGTCATCCAATACGCCCTTTATCCATATTGCTTCATTCATCGCCTATGTGAACATC
>NW_018192803.1:0-373 GCF_001263595.1 Phalaenopsis equestris
AAAAAAAAAAACTCGACCTGAATTAAAACAAAGTTAGCATAAAAGCTATCTACATGTAACGTGATGAACCAATCCCGATAGGAGGAGAGCTTAACAGTAACTGCACAAAAGGTGTTAGCAGAAACTATTATAGCTCCCAACTATTGGACATGGCTCCCTGCAAAAAAAACTGCCCTTAACATACTAGTGTGTAAGTCTCACACCTAGTAAGCCACAAGAGCAGCATACAAGGTGATGTCTGGCTAGAGCAACCAAACCAGCAGAGAAAAAACAACTAGGATATTGAAAATACAACCTAGCACTGTAGTCCTAGCTTAGCACACCATCTACTGTAGTGTCATATGATCCTTGTGATAACTCATCTTGAAGCCTC
>NW_018192804.1:0-373 GCF_001263595.1 Phalaenopsis equestris
AATTATGCTAATGACTTTCACTAATCAATCATTATCAAAATTAATTATCTGATGTGATTTAATTGACTTATGAAATCTTTTTTTTAGATTTTCGTTGTGTATTTTGAATTTTATAATTTTGATTCTATGTGGTGAATTTTCTTATACTCGTCGACTATTATTCTTACTAAAATGTAGTTATTATATATATACCCACATAGTCAAAGAATGTAATTTTACAAAATATAATGGATAAATAAATAATGCACCTCGATTAAAAATATGCTGCGGTTAAGTTTTAGAACTTCCTATCCAATTATGTCAACATATTGTAAAATTTTTTTTGTAATATATATGAATTAATTATGCTAATGACTTTCACTAATCAATCATT
>NW_018192805.1:0-373 GCF_001263595.1 Phalaenopsis equestris
AGTAAAATTTAGGTGTTAGATATGTAAATACATATTAATTGTTTGGTATGTATCTAAATGTCACTTTGTATTTTTATCCATAAATTTGGCAACGTCGCACAAAAAGTTTGTAAGAAAATGAAGACAGTTTGGCTTCCTCCAAACAATAAAATCTTTCATAGTAAGAACCTGCAGACATAGATGTCTGATGTACATCGAAGCTCACCTTTGGCTTATATAAAGTCCCTCTATTCTATGTCTTGCATAGTCTTCATTTTGTACATTTATGTTAATGTTCATTTCATTAGGAATCATTGAAGCATTTGTGGGAAAATTCAAAAGCAACTATTGAGAAACTCCTTCACTGATTTCCCATGGAGAAGATGCCACAGGC
>NW_018192806.1:0-373 GCF_001263595.1 Phalaenopsis equestris
TATCTGAAGGACTGGGCATGAACTGTTAGATTTCTTTTTTCATTCATCTCCTGTAGGTCGGATTCGAGAATTAGGAAGTCCAAAAGCCATCATTAAGGCTTCCTCACTTACTGGTTCTTTGATACCTTATATATTTGCTTACGTAAGTGACTAACTCGTAAGAAGAAGATGCAGGAAATGGGGAAAAAGAAAAATACACTTAGAATCTTATTTCTAAGAATAAGGGGCACTAAAATTGAGGGAGTATAATTTATGATGATATTTATTATTTATTTAACCAACAATCATATTATTTAATTCTCTTATTCTTATGATAGCTGTCATTTTCAAAGAAGTAGGTGAATTAGAGAACTAATTTTGTAATTAAGGAATG
>NW_018192807.1:0-373 GCF_001263595.1 Phalaenopsis equestris
GGGGAAGTGTTGTGGTGACTCATTGAAGCAGAGCGTCGGGGCGACGTGTTGCGGCGCGACACGGTGGCGCGTTGTCGTGATGCGTTGTAAGAGGAGGGGATAGAGTTCAAACTAGTAATAATAAATTCATATATATAACTGAAATAATATATAACTTTTAAGGTTTTATATAACATCAAAACAAAATCTGGATGTTGAACTCCTAGACAAAATAATTATTATATAGAATAACCATCTTGTTCACATCAAACGTTTTATTTAATAAAATAATATATAACGTTTGCTAATTAATAATAACGCATCACCAAACTGATGTGAACTATTCACAACGTTATATATAATAAAATTATCACATTTTTTGAGGAGTTAACTT
>NW_018192808.1:0-373 GCF_001263595.1 Phalaenopsis equestris
GCAAACTGTTTTTTATGTAATTTTTTGACTGGTTCGCACTTTTGGGTCAACTTATAATTGCGGCGGGTTTCTATCTAATCGTCTGGTTTGCGTGTTTTTGAAAACACTCTCAGCCTTGTTTAGGCTTTTTCCCCTAAATACAGGCTGCGGGTCGACTCCCGCGTTTCTGAAAAAGCTGCTTATTCTTAAATGAGAATATTATTTATTTGGAAAAAAAGGGGGGCCTCAAAATTTACTTTCAATTTTAAGAATGTTGACCCATATTATATATAAAAGTTTATCGTATATAAGGTATTTTGCCTAAATATTTTTACTAGTAATAAAATATATATTTTAATATAAGATAATTTACGGAGATATAAAACTATTTCAC
>NW_018192809.1:0-373 GCF_001263595.1 Phalaenopsis equestris
TGTGGAGACATCTAGTCCTTTTTGACCTGCGAACTATAGTTGTAGATGTGGATTGCTCTGAAACTGATTGTAGAACAATGAGAATGAGTGCCCCGGACCCACTCTCATTGTCACTTCCATCTCTTTCATGCATTGTGACCTCTGGTAAATCATCAAACTCACCAATTCAGATTCCTGATGGTCATTTCAAAAATTATACTGGACATGTCCTTGTACATAACCTTCTCATTGTAAATCACATTTCTGGTCCTTATGATCTTCCAATCCTGATCATCACAGAAATGATATCCAAATGCATCATCTCCATAACCAATGAAATAACACTTCTTTGACTTAGTCTCAAGTTTACTTCAAGCATCAGGATTAATTAGAA
>NW_018192810.1:0-373 GCF_001263595.1 Phalaenopsis equestris
AATGGTCTTCAACATATGTAATAGATAAATATGATTTGGTTCTTTCAAATTAGGAAAGACTTAGCATATTGTCATAAAACAAATAATAACGACATACAAAAAAACAAATTTGGCAGTATGCAACCATGCATTACAGGAGTAATTACAAGAGGCTTTAAATTTAAGATGTCATTGGCATTCTCTTCGCTATTCATCATGGCAATTCTTCTTGTCTTCAAACTCCTTTTTTAATTGTCTTCAAGCTTCTTCCTCGTCAGCATTGCCAAAATCTAGGGCTGCAAATGAATCAAGTGTTTGATAAGTTACTTGTATCTTACTATTGAAAGAAGTTTGAACACTTTTATAAATATTCAGTTGTTAAATGAAAAAAAAA
>NW_018192811.1:0-373 GCF_001263595.1 Phalaenopsis equestris
TTTTTTTTTTGTTCTTTCAAATTACTCTTCTTATTGAGTTCCATGTGATTAAGAGAACTGATGTGGTCATGGTACGTTTTTGCATATTTATTGATCAACTATATGTGAGGATATATGAGAGATAATGGAAGTCAAGTTACAGTTGAGTGTTTAACCAAAGGGCCGACTATAAGACATCTCTAAAGGACTTCAACTTAGGAGATAATCACAAAATTAAGACCAATAAGATCACCCAATGTTCAAAATGTTTGAACACAAGCATAAATAATATTATGACTTATTATAGTTAATATTCAAGCCTAAGATAGGGAGAGAATCATCCTTGCTTGTAAAGATAATTCTCTATCTCATAATAAATTAAGGGTGGTCTTGA
>NW_018192812.1:0-373 GCF_001263595.1 Phalaenopsis equestris
GTTAGATATATAAATATATAGAAATTGGGTGGTATTAATGTAAATCGACTTATTAATTATAATAAATAAGGGAAGCTTCTGTGTCAGAAATTTATGATTTTAACTGAGTTTGGTGATTGGGTGATGCCGCGTGCAATAAATTGGAAGGCCCATTGATCCAATTGGCCCACGTTTTGTCTGCCGGTTCGGTTCGTCGGAACTTGTAAGTCTTCCGACTCCCAATTTAATTTGGGACCCATTTTGTTTGTTTTCATTCTCCACGGCTAGCCTAAGAGTAGGCTATCAAATATTCGCAACTATTTATGCCCTTTTATACCCGCTTTAGATCTTGGATGGCTTTAGATATTTGTTTTCTTTTATATATATATATATA
>NW_018192813.1:0-373 GCF_001263595.1 Phalaenopsis equestris
TACTATGAAATTTTAGGATTCAACATTCTAAATGATGGTACAGTGAGCGTGGACATGCCACAGATAAGAAATAGAGCATTACATGAAGGTGAGACTAATCGGAGAGACACTGCCACAATGGAATCCACTTAGATGTTCGTACAAAAACTTATTCGGCAACAAATGCTGAAATTAGAAAATCAGATGTTTTGTTGGTTTAACACCCTCAAAGAAGCAATAACGCAAATGCGAGATCAACCGTTTCCCCCAGTAGAAGCAACCCCAAGAGGGACCATCAATTCCATGTGGTCAGAGAGCGATTTTGACATAAAACAAGCAAAAAAATACCCAAAATGAGTACTTTGGGTCTGTATTACTTAGAGGAACCGACCGG
>NW_018192814.1:0-373 GCF_001263595.1 Phalaenopsis equestris
TATTCGAGCATAATTAGGATTTAGTTATTTAGCAATATTTAGTATTAGCTGCTTAACAAGTTCAGGTTTAGAATTCTTTATATATTTTTTCGAAATGTTTTATAATTATTTCTCATATAAATCATGAAAATTTTATCACACGGTTCATCTACATCCTCCTCAATCAATTGATATTATCTCATTCAGGCACTTATTTCAACAATAAGCATGCAAATTCCAAAATACATTTATCTCAAATAATACTGAGAAGTTACCTCGATTAGGCTTGTATTTCTTAAAAAATTTGGTTGCTACCTCGCAAGCTTTTTACCGCATGCTGCTGCCACTGTGCAATGCCGCCGCCACGAGCGATTATTCTGTACGGACAATAGAT
>NW_018192815.1:0-373 GCF_001263595.1 Phalaenopsis equestris
TGTGTGTGTTAATTTAACATAAGTTTTCAACACACAGATAAATATATAAAATATAATCAGATTTTTTTTTGTGAAAAATTCATCAAAAAGATAAAAAAACGTGGAGCATCAATAATTCATTAGAAAATTGAAAGTACAAAGCTTCAATATTATTCTGAATAGGATTATTAAAGTTAACGGTTACAATTTTATGGTAGAGTTTGGTTACATTAATCATAATTGGGCTACAATAACTGTAATAGGTTGTTATAATCATTGTAGTTGGTCGTAGCAATTACTGGTGGTGGTTGATAGTGACCTTTTGTGGCCGTCAACGAACATTGGCAGCCGACGACACACTTTGGTAAGCAGTGACAAGCACCGAGACTTCAAG
>NW_018192816.1:0-373 GCF_001263595.1 Phalaenopsis equestris
CAATCTAACATAACTTGGATTTACCCAATTCAACTGATTCACTAGGTTAAACCAACCTAACTCAGATTAATTCAATAGAACTGATCCATTGGGTCAACACGACATAACTCGGGTTAACCCAATTCAACTGATTCATAGCTCAAACCAACCTAACTTGGATTAACCTAATTCAACTCAACTCACTTATTTAACCCGACCTAACTAAGGTTAACCCAAGTTAACCATTCCTCGGGTCAATGAGACTTAACTTAGATAAACCCGATTTGAGACTCAATTTCAAGCTTAACTTAAGTCTTGAACTAAGCCTAATCAAGGATTGAGTTAAGCTTAACCTATGCTAGACTTAAAAGACAACTCAAGTCTAAATTAACTT
>NW_018192817.1:0-373 GCF_001263595.1 Phalaenopsis equestris
ATTATACATATAACATAATATGATCAAAATAGATAATTGCACATTGATCATTTATCACAATAATCAAAGAAGATTCAAAACCAATGAGATTAAAAAAACTGAAAATTTTAGAATTGGCCCAACCGAAATAGAGAATAAATTTTGATTAAAATGAACTTTCTACCTTCCTTCAAAATGAGTGCAAAAAAAACTTGGCTGATCAGTAATATTCTATTCAACTCAAAAAACATTTAATGACAAAAAATCTACCCCCAATAAATTTCATTCCCGATATATCCATATCCAAATTCTCTCAACAAAAAAAAAACGCCAATAGAATGATTTATTCTCATTTTATGGATATATATAAATATATATATATATATATATATAT
>NW_018192818.1:0-373 GCF_001263595.1 Phalaenopsis equestris
TTTCATTGATAGGAAAAGTGATATAAATACATATTGCAAGACTCAAATAAAAGTAAAGATATAAAAACAAAAATAAACCAACTAGAAAATACATAAATATGGAAACGAAAAATAAATGAAACAAATAAAAGCTGATAATAATTGTAGCAGTATTTAACCTAATAATTACGCTAATAATTCTAATAGTCTCTCTTATTCCTTAAGCATTTTTCCTAGTTAGTCGAGAAAATATTGGTCCACTTGCTTTTCAAATATCTCTTATCCCTTGCATTTAAGGTTTGATATCAAGTTACTTTTTCAATCATGTGGCATTTTGGCCTTGCAGAACCACTTTTTTTTCCTTATCATTAGTGAAATAATCTTTTTTTTTTTT
>NW_018192819.1:0-373 GCF_001263595.1 Phalaenopsis equestris
AACCGTGACTTGAGTGGAAGCGGAGGGGACCGATCGACTTGGAATATGAGCCCGACCGATATGAGCAGTGCACTAGGGCCTCAAGAGGATAGGATCCTTCAGCCTCCTCTCCTTCGTGGTTTGAGTCACTACAGATCTCAAACTGTTCCTGTGGGTCCCACTCATCCTAATCATCTTCCTCCTCGAAGTAGAGCTGCTCGTCGCAGCCATCTTTCCTGCCGAAGAACTCCTCGGCATACGATCATCCACCGTATTCCATGTTCTCAGAGCAGTAAGAAGAACTTGTAAGGGACAAAACACCAAAAACTAAACTTAAAATTAATATTACAGGGGAAAAGCTTCCTGCTAGTGAAAAATACCGGTGAATGATTCC
>NW_018192820.1:0-373 GCF_001263595.1 Phalaenopsis equestris
CAATTTATTGCAGAGCTAACCCGCAAACTCAATCTTGAAATATAATATCGCGCTTATCAAGTTGATTGGAGGGTCTCATTTCATGATACTCTGAAGTTCTGGGACAAGGCCTCATAGTAACGCCTTTGCTGCAGTATACAACAACAAAAGGAAGGAGAACAAATTCAAAACTTGTGTAGTACAGTAATTTCTGAAACCAAACTAAATTTGGAATGAAGTCCTTCAACCTGAAATGCTACAAACAAACATTGATGCTTTCTCTACATTTTAAATAAGGAGCATTTACATACATACCATCCACTTCTTATGTATTTACATATCTAATAGCTAAAATTTTTATTTTATATTTATACCACCCAAATCTTTCTTATCA
>NW_018192821.1:0-373 GCF_001263595.1 Phalaenopsis equestris
ATTATTATTGTAATTCCTGTTTTATTATGTCTTGAATTAAACACAACTCTGACATAAGCGCTGAGATATGTGCATTGGTCAACTAAAGTGCATGCGAAGCTCTTTTACTCTTTCCATCCTCAATACATTAAGCCTTATTTTCAACTGACAAAACCTTTGACATAATCTATGGCTCATAAATCTCTAAAGTTCACTTTTCATAATTAATTAGAATTCTATGGGCGCACGATTTTCACGTTACTGAATTACCAAGTCTTTATGACTGCTGAACATAAAGCTTTATTCTAAAGCTAACTGAAAGAACAGAATAAGAGAAGAGAGGTTTGAATTCTCTCCCCTAAATATTACATTCCTTTTGCCAATTAATATATAT
>NW_018192822.1:0-373 GCF_001263595.1 Phalaenopsis equestris
GAGCTTGGGAAGTGGAGAACTCCATGGTCATTTTATGGCTAATCAACTCCATAGAAATTTCAATTAGTCGTTCATATATATTCTTCCCTTCAGCCAGTGCTCTCTAGACGGTTGTCCATGATACCTACTTGCATATAGGAAATTTCGGCCAACTCTATCAGAAATCTAAAAAGATCCGGGAGGTAAAACATGGGTCATGGACCATGACCCATTACTGCAATGACTTGGTTGCATTATGGATGAAATGTGACATGTACTACAACTGCACTTGGGATTCTTAGGCCAACTTATCCCTCTTCCAGAAGCTAGTAGAAAAGGACCGTATGTTTCAATTCCTTGGTGGCCTTAACAAAGACCTTGATGAAGTATGGGG
>NW_018192823.1:0-373 GCF_001263595.1 Phalaenopsis equestris
TTTTTTTTTTTTAAATTTCAATCGACAAACTACTTAAATATGAATTTAAGATTTATTTGATTTAATATTTTCTTATATTTATAATTAACTTTAGATGAAAAATGAAGTACTCATAAGAATTTTTAGTTTATTTATTAAATATTTAAAGTATTCACTCAATTAGTATATACAATCAAGTAGACACCATTTATAATTATTAAATAATTTAAACAAGCCATGTATCAATATATATGTGAAAGGTCGGCTTAAGTTCAAGTTAAATATGAAAAACTTACAATAACCAAGCCAAACCCAAATCCATAATATACCCGTTTCTACTCTTCTCGATTTTCCAATTTCACTCGGCTCGATTTTCCAATTTCACTCGTCTCGG
>NW_018192824.1:0-373 GCF_001263595.1 Phalaenopsis equestris
TATATATATATATGAAAATTTAAGTGTAACATATATAAATAAATAAAAATTGTTTGTTAGTATGTAAATTTTCCTAAAGTTGATATATTTTATATTTAAATTTTAACTTTAATACTTTTTTAATCACATCTAAGCATGAAAAAAGATTATTTTATTTAAAAAAATCAGAATAATAATAATTTTGATGTGATTTTTAAAATTTAAATATAAGACAAGTAAATATTAAAATTTAAATATTTGATACATAAATCTTATAAGAATTATATGATATGTATGTAAATCCCTTTAACTATAATTGCATTACAAAAATTTGAGCTCGGGGGAAAAACTCAACTCTCTATACCTGAAAAAATATTTTCTGCGACGAACAACA
>NW_018192825.1:0-373 GCF_001263595.1 Phalaenopsis equestris
ATATTTTGTGACACTCAAACAGCTATCAGTTTTGCCAAGAACCCTGTACATTATGACAGGACCAAACACATCGAAATTAATAAGCACTTTATCTCTGAAAAATTTTAATGATGAAATTATATATCTATGCTATACCCCAACACACCAACAAGCTGTTGATGTCTTTACCAAAGCTCTTCGATTAAGTGACATCTTTAATATCAAGTTTGATCTCTACAACAACTACAACCCAACTTAAGAGGGAGTGTGAAAATCTATAAAGATCGTCTTCCTTTTCGTGGTGAGACAAGGTTGACAATCCAATGAGAGATTGATGGATAAATTGGAGATAATTTAGAAAACTCCTTGATTAGTTTTATTCTCTTCATATTTA
>NW_018192826.1:0-373 GCF_001263595.1 Phalaenopsis equestris
AGAATTATGGGGGTTGACCCCATGACAATTGGGTTTACCCAATGACAATTGCTCTCACCACATGGTGTTTGTCATGACCATGTGGAGCGAGGCCCAATTGGAGGGTAATGTGGTCAATTGGTTAAAATTTGACTAAATTAGGGTTAGGCTTGATTTTGACCATCCAAAGGTGCCATCCAATTTTGGGTTCAAAAAGTGCATTTTAGGGTTTAAGGTGATTTTTAGGGTTTAGTAGGGTTAGGGAGGCCTTTGGTGAGGCTAGGGATCCATTTAGGTAGACCTCTCTCCCAAGATGGATTTCATGGTCAAAGTGGTTTCTGGAATTCATAGGCAAATCACTAGGGTTTTGGGTTGATTTGGGTGACTTAGGGCA
>NW_018192827.1:0-373 GCF_001263595.1 Phalaenopsis equestris
AAGTGTCAAAATCGTTCTCGATTATTTACGTTAGACCGTCGTAGTCCTAGGATTTATAGAAGTGTCAAAATAGTCCACTGACACTTTAAATTGGGCTGAAGGAATCCTTATGAAGAGTGTTGAGAATTTTATGGCAAAGAAATTGCAAGAATCGACTCAAATCCAGAAAGAAACACAAATATTTAACGAGGCCCGACAATTTGCATACGTCGTCGAAAGCAGAGCGGTGGCTTTTCCTTCAATTCAGAAAAAGATTACAATATGTTCCTTAGGGTTATAATACATCATATATATATAGCACTGATGTACAATATGTAATTACAAAATAAACCCTGTACCGTACCGCGGGGGCGTTGCCCCTGCACCCCCAACC
>NW_018192828.1:0-373 GCF_001263595.1 Phalaenopsis equestris
ATTCATATGCACATTTTATTTTCTTTAAAGCCTTATTAACATCCGTTTGATTAATGTTAAGGTAGAAATAAAAAATTTTGTTATTATTTATGATATTAAAATAATTAAAGTCAATTGTATTTTCATACTCTTTATTAAAAATTTATCAAAAGTATCTAACTCTCCTAGTCTCAATATCATTATTAAAAAAAATTACTTTTTTCTTTCTACTATTAATACACTTTACTTAAATAATTTTTTGCATTTCTTATCTTTTTTGCTTGGCTAGTTTATTCATATATATTTCACTCTCTAATTTATTATAAAGTTCTCTAAAAATTAAATCTTTGTTACACAAATTATTTTCTTAGACTTCTTACGAGTCACTTTATAT
>NW_018192829.1:0-373 GCF_001263595.1 Phalaenopsis equestris
AATCTTATGCTGCAGTCACTGGTCTAGAACCAAGTGGGTCTTTACTTGGGGGCAAACTTGAGTTTCTACAATCCTATTATGATGCAATGGAGGGAAAGCTAGAATGTGATCTTATTTTAAAAGGAAGTAGAAAGCTGGGAAACACGTCATTATATTCTCAGAACAAGAAGTGGCTGATCTTACCGAGAGCTATAAATTTACACTTATTGGAAAATTTTTAATGGCACACCCTAAGATTAACTCAATTAGGAAAACATTTGCAGATTTGTAGTTGGTTGGCAACTGGAAGATAGGGCTCTTTGATGGCAGGTGTGTAATGATTCATCTCATCAAGGAAAAGGATTATGCTAAGGTGTTCTCAAATAAATTTCTA
>NW_018192830.1:0-373 GCF_001263595.1 Phalaenopsis equestris
ATTTACATATCTAACACCTAAATTTTAATTTTTATGTACTTAACACCTTATTTATGCATGAAATTTGTATTTTATCTTTTGAAATTTAAAATGGTGATATTGTAATGTGATATAGAAGATTTGGGTGGCATAAACATAAAAAGGTGAAGTTTAAGTGTTACACACACACATTAGAATTGGGTGCATGTATGTCTTGCCATGGTTTTAAAAATCGGACGGGAGGCCGGTTTGACCCGTTCAATCGTGAACCGATTCGATCTAAATTTAGAATTGTTTCTGCATTGAATTTTGATTGAACATGTAAGAATTGAGTCGAACCAGTGAACTGGTTCGGTTTTTAAATAATCGGCTGGATTAGATATTATTTAATTTT
>NW_018192831.1:0-373 GCF_001263595.1 Phalaenopsis equestris
GAAACTCCATAACAAAATGAGATAGCTGAGAGAAAGAATAAACATATTCTTGATGTATCAAAATCTGTAATGTTTTCTCACAATATCCCAAAAGTTTTATGGAGAATGTACTCACAGTCTCTACCTCATTAATAGAATGCTAAACAGGGTCCTTAGATTCAAAGCCCTGCTCGATATTATGATGAAAAAATATCTTCATGTCGGAGCCTTCCTATTCTTTCTTCCTCTAAAAATATTTGGCTCTCTTCATTTCACATTCACCCATCAAATCACACAAAATTTGACCCAAATCAATCAAATGTATCTTAATTGGGTATGTTTCTAGCAAAAAAGAGGCACAAGTGTTATTCTCCCATTACAAAAAAAAATATTA
>NW_018192832.1:0-373 GCF_001263595.1 Phalaenopsis equestris
TTGAGCTACCGGATGCTATGGACAAACTGTAGACCTTCTTGAGCAATGTAGGTGGACACCCTACACTTGAGACATCAGAAGTTGATGCCAACAACGTACCACTTATTGTGCACATTCTTGAGTGTTGGAATGTCGAGAGGCAAGCCTTTTTTGTTAGTGGCCACGAGCTGAAATCAGTTGTAGATGAAGTGGCTCTTATGGATGGATCATTCATTCTTGAGCTGAATTTTTTAATATACTGTGATACATCAAATAGCTTCATTTGTTATATCATTCATTTATATTGTAAATTTTGATTGTTCATTCTTTTATTTTGCTTTATTTACATGATATATTGGGATACAATCAAATAGTTTGATATGTAATATCATTC
>NW_018192833.1:0-373 GCF_001263595.1 Phalaenopsis equestris
AGAAAAAAAAAAGTTTGAGGTGGCCACAAAATCAAAAAAATTGGTTTTTGAGCTTAGATATTCAACAATCCTTAAATGTGTTTTGCCAGATATATTAATTCTCAGCAAAAAAAGGGATATCAAATCAAAGAGAAAAGATAAATTATGTGATGGTCTTCTTAAGAAGAAGTTTGAGGTAGGCATATAATAAAAAATGGGTGTTTGAATCCTCCCCTAATAAATAAGACTTAAAATGTTTTCTTAAGAAAATTCTTTCAATATTATATTCAAGTAAAAATTCAACAATTTTGGGACTTTTGATCGGCTATTAATTGGTTCAGAAATATCTTTGAAAGATAAAAAAATATTCTAATCACATGAGTAAATATTTTGA
>NW_018192834.1:0-373 GCF_001263595.1 Phalaenopsis equestris
GAGAAAATAAATCTAGCTTAAAACATGCTTGCAATGATATTACACTAAAAGGAGGTATACTAACTTTTAAATTTGTTTTTCTTTCTCCTTCAAACTTGAATTTTTAAAATGTATAACATTCAAAATAGAAACTATAAGCAGGAAGAAAAATCACAGCCCAAATGTACAATCTACTATGAGAGTCCATCAAAACATTTGCAAATGTACTTAGAAGAAATAGTGTGTAGTAGACACTAAATCTAAACTAAACATACCAAAATAAAATTGAAATAAAGAAAACTGGCATAACATATATGATCATAGGAATACATATTTAAGTGTTCCCTAAGTGCTCTATTTTGTTGTAACACAAACATAAACACACTTGATAAAT
>NW_018192835.1:0-373 GCF_001263595.1 Phalaenopsis equestris
AACGAGCTAAACAAAAACTGTTCGCGAATATCAAACAATTTTATCAGCCCCACAAGCCACCAGCAGGTAAGCCCATCGACTAGCTCGAAATTTGTTTTTCAGCACGAGCGTATAATATCTGGGAGCCGACGTGGAAGTTGTGCGCTGTAGGGACGTGGACTCGAGAGATCCAATGCCCGATGTTCTCTTTCACCACATGCCTCTAGTTTATACGGACTGATGAGTAATCGTCAACATCCGATAGCTGTGGCCACCGGTGAACTTGTGGTGGAGATTCACGACACGTGTGGATGCCAATTGGGCTGGCTGATTATATAAAAAATAAAAATAAGATGGAAGATCTACATACATGCCACTCGTTTCATATATATAT
>NW_018192836.1:0-373 GCF_001263595.1 Phalaenopsis equestris
ATTTTCAGTTTCATCCTGTTTCTGGTCAAGAACGCGAATAAAAATCTCAAGAGACACCTACAATAATGAGTTAGCAAATATCTGGAAATTACTTGACAATATCGCCCAGCATTATAACCTTTTTACAGCCTTGAATTTCCATTATTGCCATAAAAGTCACAGCAAATTGGGCCATGATGACAGGTTGAAGAGAGAACGCGGTGCGTTGCCCAAAGCTCAAAAAAATCCCATCAAACAAAAAATAAATCTATCAGAAATTCCTTACAACATCCAGAGTTGGGTTACCCATCATGGGTGTGTAAAGCAATAAGATTTTTAACTGAACTTATGTGTGCAAAATCAATGTTAATTTCTACCTACTTCGCAAGCCGAG
>NW_018192837.1:0-373 GCF_001263595.1 Phalaenopsis equestris
GTGATGGTGATAAATTTTATGTGATATTAAGGATTTGAGTGGTATCGATGTGAATATGAATGTTAGATGTTAGAATATTAATACATAAGAATTGTGTGATATAAAAATGTTAGATGTTAGATGTAACTTATGCCCATCTACAATTTATTAAAAATAAGCTATCTGATTCTCTTTAAGGTTCTCCTTGTGAATCTTTTAAAGCCTCTTGATGTTTTTACAAGAGTTTGGGCTTATTTTCGCTGTTCTCATACCATCCTCTGCTGCTTGCAACTTGCATTTATCTTTGGTCTAATTCTCTTAAGAAGGGCATCTTTATCCAAGTTCTCTTTTAGAGAAGAAAAATCTTTTGAAGCACTCTCCTCTTATAAGACAA
>NW_018192838.1:0-373 GCF_001263595.1 Phalaenopsis equestris
TATTATTTGTATATAGTATCTTATTAATTGTCTCCATTTTACAGTTGAGAAATTTCTACTTCATTCTATATCTAAAAGAAATTACTCTCCACAATACGAAATTTTTTAAATTGCATCTACTTTGCTGGAGGCGGCTGTGGAGGAAATTCTTCCGCGAAAAAGGAAATTCCCGAGGCGCCGAGATTGTAGTACGCAGAAAAGGCAAGAAACAGGGAATGATTTCGAGCAAGGAAGTTTTTGTTTCAAGCAAACTTAATTAAGAGAGACAGTAATGTCTCGCTTCAACAATTTTTTAAATTTAGCAGAGGAATTTGCAGAAGAGTTCGTTTCATATCAATTTTAAATGACAATTTCTGATGCAAAATTCGAGGTG
>NW_018192839.1:0-373 GCF_001263595.1 Phalaenopsis equestris
GGTATTTCATTACTTTGCAATGTGCGTTGTTGTTTCGCATGATACTTCATTATTTCTTAAATTGCATCTTTACTCCTTAGGTTATTTCGTTAGTCCACAAAATATATAATTACTCCGCATGGTACTTTGTTAATCCGAAAGGTCCACCAACAATAGTAAAGGACGATCAACAATTACAAAGATAATGAGTTATCACTGGATTTTAAGTCCATAACAACAATATAAATGGGTTCATTTTTCTCATTTCTCTCATTTTCATGTGAAGAGATGATGTCTTTTTATAAGCCATGGAGAAAAACATTTTCATCTTTTGGCAAACACCTGCATGATCAGATGACTCATATTGATTTCCTTTGCTTATAATAGATTTTTT
>NW_018192840.1:0-373 GCF_001263595.1 Phalaenopsis equestris
TCATACCGTATAAACCATATAGATGTGTTTGTATTGAGAAGATGAGGTTGTAGGAATAAGCTCAAAGAGATTTGCTTGACCTAGCTCAAAATCTGAGGGTTTTAGTGTGGACGATTTACAGTTTAGGTCAGTTGGGGAAGATGAACGAATGTTGTCCTATTGCGCGTGTATTGGGTGGATGGATGAGATCGCATTAGATGAGTTATTGGAATGAAAGGCAGGGTGAAGAGGCAGCTACATGGCTAGCAGCGTCAAATATTATATTGTCGCGTGGAGACTTCAAAGCGTTCGAGGATCCAGTCAGTGTTGCGGGGTTTAAATAGAAAAATAGACCTTTTTCTGAATTATTTAAATACAAGAACTTTGAAAATCC
>NW_018192841.1:0-374 GCF_001263595.1 Phalaenopsis equestris
CATCCTTATTGTATATGTAGATGACATTATTCTTAAATACAATGACTTAAGGGAGCTTGAAACAATAAAAAGAATGATGACTATGAGTTTGAGACCGTAGACTTTGAACTTTAATGTATTTCTTGAGAATGGAAGTAGCTAGGTCCAAAGAAGACATTGTTATATCCCGAAGAAAATATATCCTTGACTTTTAAAAGAAATATGAATGTTGGAATGCAAAATAACAAATACTCCTATGGATCCCAACGACCAACATTAAAAGGAGAAGATAACACTCCAGCTAAAAAAGGGAGGTATCAAAGACTTATGGGGTAAATATTTGTTCAATCACACATAAAGCCTGACATTTCTTTTTCTGTTGGATTTTTGAGCTA
>NW_018192842.1:0-374 GCF_001263595.1 Phalaenopsis equestris
TTAATTAATGAATAAAAAATAATATAACTAATTAACTAAAACTTAATGTTAAAATGTTATTTAATAAGTAATTAGTTTAATAATTTTAAAAAAAATAAAAAATTTATTATAGTAAATCAATTGCTATTAATTAGAATTAAATTGAAATTTAATTTAATTTAATATTTATTATTTATTATGGTAATAATTTATTATTATTATTATTCTAACAAACATAACAAATTTTTAAATCCTAACAAAAGTTGGCAAAAATCTTGACTGAATTTAATTGAATTTATCTAATTTGTTGCTAAACAGTTTTTGGGATTTAACCCTTATATGATTACTAAATCCAGATTTAAAATTTTCAATTAATAATAATTAATTAATTTTTG
>NW_018192843.1:0-374 GCF_001263595.1 Phalaenopsis equestris
CAAATAGATAGGAATTGAGTGGTATGTATGTAAATTGAAGCAATGTGCTACAAATTGTGATATTAGACGATAGGCTCGTGTTTATCCCTACGTTTATCCACAAAGAGACATTAGCAGTGATGGGAATCTTTTCATGGACAAGTAAAGATGGACGCCAAATATTGTAATTTAGTCTTGAGATTAGCAGAAAGTTTTCAGAGTAATATATACAAAGAATGGAAGCAGTAAACAAAATACATCGTTCTGTAACAAAATCTTCAGTAAAAGCATCATCCTGCTGCATCTGCTGCTTCTGAACCCAAAATAAAATAAAATAAGGCATTATCAGAACATATAATTCCAACCCATATTTTCATTTTTATCAAATTTTCAAT
>NW_018192844.1:0-374 GCF_001263595.1 Phalaenopsis equestris
TCCAAAATTGGCTAACGTCCACCAACGCAACTATTGTCCTTCTAACACCAACTTTTTGGAAGGTAATTTGTTGTTTTTGCAGGTTGTAACAAGAAAGAGGATGAACAGGGATCGAATTGGAGAGTGGAGGAAAATTTGGGCCATCGGGACATAGGCGCTGGCTACTGGCGCTTAGATGCCAGAACCCTCTTAAATTGAGCAAAAATCCCGAGAAGACAGAAAGTTAGTGTTGTGCACTGGGCGCCTAAGCGCTACTATGGGTGCCTAGGCACTATGATAGCGGCACCATGGCCCTGGTCTTGTGATGAAAATTTTTCAAGTGGCGCCTAGGCACCGCAATATTGGCCCTTAGGCGTCAGACCATGTTTTCAAAC
>NW_018192845.1:0-374 GCF_001263595.1 Phalaenopsis equestris
TTTTCAGGTAAAGTGAGCATTTGAACTCAGCATCTGGGGATTTTTCATTTTAATTTCCAACATACATACTTACACACTTGAGCAATTGATTTAACTAATTAAAATGCCTGATTTTGATTTTCCCAGCTAGTGATAAGTTCTTCCTCCTTGAAAAACATGAAATTAGTCTTTTATCAGGGTTGCGAATGCCATTTGCCAGCAACCAAAAACTTATAAGCAGGCACGACGTTGTAACAGTGCCCGTTTCACTTATCATTCTTTTCCTGGGCTTCAAATCATTATTTATGCCCCAAATATCCAGTTGAATTCAATTATTACAATAATACACCCTACAGAGTTAACATTTTTGAAAATTAATCAACTGCATCTTCTGA
>NW_018192846.1:0-374 GCF_001263595.1 Phalaenopsis equestris
GGACATAGAGGAACAAAAATTCTGTAATGGTTGTAGTGAACCAATTTTTAAAAAGGCCGCATTTCGTACCCTATCACTACACACTAGACGCCTCTCATATTGCTGACTTATACTTCAAAGAGATTGTCATATTACACAAGATCCCCAGAATTATTACCTATGACAGAGAGGTCAAATTTCTGAATCACTTTAAGCGAACTTTATGAGGGAAGTTCAACACAAAGCTCCAATTCAGTGCAGCAGCCCATCCACTGACAGATGGTCAAACTGAAGTAGTGAACAGAAGCCTGAGAAACCTACTAAGATGTTTTTTGACAAAGAATATCAAACAATGGATCTCATTCTCGTCAAAGCAGAATTCTCCTACAACAAAT
>NW_018192847.1:0-374 GCF_001263595.1 Phalaenopsis equestris
GTAAAACTTTAGTAAAGGTGGGGGCTCAGAGCTAGAGTGTATACTTTAAAACTCCAACTTTGATGAAAGTCGCCAATCTCACAACCTGAGGAGGGAAATGTTTAACCTCAATCCAAGCAACTAACCCATGGACTTTTATAACTTTAATTTTTCATGCATTTAGAATTTACTTTAGTAAGAAAAAAGTAATGATGTTTAAAAAGGAATTTTTGTTAAATATTTTGAAAAGTAATATCATCCACAGGCTAATTACTCTAACCAGACTATAATTGTTGACAACCTAAGAGTGTCCGGGCAACTCCCATAAAAATTTGGTGAATAGTTCAATCAGTCCTACTCTATCTCTTTATTGAGGATCCTTGAGGTAGGAGATA
>NW_018192848.1:0-374 GCF_001263595.1 Phalaenopsis equestris
TATTGTGAATATAGGAATGCATTTGATATGACATTACTCATTGTGAACTGAAATCAATCCAAAGTTTGTCACCATCAACAAACTATTCATAGTTTGGTTATTTTGGATTTAACTTTGAGGATACGAGAGTTCTTTAATTTTAAAATAACTTAATTTTTTCAAATGAACATTGCAAGCTTATCAGGAGAAGTGAGTGAAAACTTCATTTTATCTAGCAAAGCATTCTCATACTGTTTAATTTTAAATACTAATTCATTTTAGTGGAGCACATACAGGGTTTAAATTTCATATATTTGATAGCTTAAAGAATTTTATAGATTTTGAAGAGTTGTGCAATCTTTAAATATGAATTTGATATGAAATTTACAATAAAA
>NW_018192849.1:0-374 GCF_001263595.1 Phalaenopsis equestris
TTTTTTTGGGAAAATAGTGGAGAATGAGAGATTACTTAAGGGGTGTGATTTAGCTCTATACTTTCATATTAAATCAATTACATCCTATAATTGAACTCTTTCCATCATATATTTGCTTATCTATATTTTATATGACACCCAGGGTCAAGGAGAGTAAAAGCAAAAGTTCCTTTAATCATAAAAATTCATTAGCTCCAAAGCTCTGGAGCGATACAACGAATTCCTTGTGTCAAATAAATTGATTGGTGAGCAGCATTTCATTAGCCCTGGAGATGCTGTAAATAATATTATTGTATCTCGTCATTGGGAGGCCTTTTGCTACACCACTCCTACAATTGTTATTTCTATAGTTAGGGAGTTCTATGCTAATCTCT
>NW_018192850.1:0-374 GCF_001263595.1 Phalaenopsis equestris
AAAACAAAATTAGTGTTTTGGCTCTGATACCATGAAGGAAAATGTGAGAAGAAAATATTCTCTTATTTCTTAAGCAACAAACTACAACACCTCTCCTTATATAATGAATAGAACGTAGGGCAAATCATAATGCTTACAATTACACCTTACCAAATATATAGCAACCACAGAGGAAAGAAATAAAACATAGTAAAAAAGAAATAAATGAGAATAAATCTAAATAGGAAACACAGAATTTCACAAATCTCTATCTGAAAAGATTAGTAATATCCCACATTTCAAACTTCACTATCTTATCTTAAGGTAATTATTTCTTTTTATCATGTTTTTAATGCTCTTAAGATATATTTCTATAACTACAAACATATATAATG
>NW_018192851.1:0-374 GCF_001263595.1 Phalaenopsis equestris
ATGAACAATCCAAGTGAAGATCATTTAGAAACGGTCTTTCGAATTCTAAGGTATCTAAAAATCACTCCAGGACCTAGATTAATATTCAAGAAAACCGGGAGCCGTGACATTGAGATCTACACAAATGCTAGTTGGGCAAGAGAATTGACTAATAGATGATCTACCAAGGATTACTGTTCATTTGTATGGGATAATCTGGTTAGTTGAAAAAGTAAAAAGTAAGTTGTGGAGGCATGAAACAGTGTAGTATTTGAATATCGTGCCCTCACTTTAGGTATTCATGAAGGGTGTGGCTAATAAATTTACTAGCGGAACTTCATATGGTGAACCAAAGCACTATTAAGATGTTTAGCGATAGTCAATCATCCATCAAC
>NW_018192852.1:0-374 GCF_001263595.1 Phalaenopsis equestris
CGAAAAATAGTGTTTAAGTCCATGGCTGCCCACCTCTGATAAGGGCTCTTTTGAGAGGTGACATGTAGGCTAGAATAAAAGCTGAGTTAAGGGAGTGGGCCGAGCCCTTCAGTTAATGGGCTAAGTGAGCGCTAACTCTTAAGTCTTAACTCAACCTAAGAACAAGTGAGTAAACTCAATTTAAAAAAATGATATAAAATACATTTAAAATGTATTTATTAAATTCATTGAATTAATTTCAAATTTTAAAAAAAATTATGAATCATCTCTCTTATTTAAAGAAAATCATACATTTTCTTTTTCTTTTCTTTTATTATAACAATTATAAATTATATATCTCTTAATTACAAAAAATATATATATTTCTTTTTTTT
>NW_018192853.1:0-374 GCF_001263595.1 Phalaenopsis equestris
TAAGAATAAGCATGACAACCTTTTTCATGGCATCGATCTTGACAGCGATGTCGTTTCCCTCAAGTGCCAACTTGATCTCGTTTGTCAGTGTTAGGGTGCCCTTATCAAAATGGACGAGGAGAGTGGATGACCTCTCCATCTTGCTGCGTGTGGAACTTTCTCAATGGTTTTGGGTAGGAGCGGAGTGAAAGGAGGAAAAAGATGGAGTTACGGCGGTCTCCGTACGTCGCGATCCCGTGGTTAACTTCCCAGCTAGCTCCAATTTTGACCGTATCACACTATCCCGAGGGTTCCTCCACGAAGCCGACGAGGGTTTCAGAATTTGGGGAGAGGAGAAGAAAAAAATCGTTATTTCAAATACCAAGATGAGTGTC
>NW_018192854.1:0-374 GCF_001263595.1 Phalaenopsis equestris
ATACTTTTCCTTGTGGTGATAATAATATAGTTTGGAAGTGGAAGAAAGTCAAAATAAAGTAAATTTTGTGACAAATAGAAACATAAATTCTCTTTACTTTCTTCTGAGCATATAAAGAGGTTTGGTTCAAATTGGTGTGGATGCTAGACTGTCACTCTAAAAATCCCCAATTTGTACCCCCATTATGTTTTATCTTCCTAATATTTGCATCTACATATAGTGTACTTAGATTCATACCCTATAGTTCATTGTGATTTTCATAGTCATTTATGTTGTAGCTCTTTCAATTCCTTATAGGTTAACAACATATTTTAATAGGTCAACTGGCCATATTGAAAAAAAAACTTAGTGAAAAAGAAAAATCATCACAATTT
>NW_018192855.1:0-374 GCF_001263595.1 Phalaenopsis equestris
TACAAAACTTAAAAAATCAAATGGAGCAGTTAGTTAGCCTAGAAACTCAAAAGATGACAAATGTAGTGGAGAGCCATAACTTTGAATATGAAAAAGTGGTTCTTGAAGAGCAAGTTGAGTTAGAAGAATTTGGTAGGACAATAACTGAGGAAGAACATGCTATTCTTTTCAAGATTCCGTCTTGCATTGTGTGGGAGATAGTTAAGCATATAGTACCACCCATAGGAGTGCCCCAAGAGAAGGAATTTGAAGAAAGCCCTAGTTAGGAGAGTAACCTAATGGAGAAAAACCCTAAACCTAAAAAAAAAACTTAGAGAGAACTCAACCCAAAATTTAAGAGACCTTGAATTATCTTATGGGTTCTTGCAACTATC
>NW_018192856.1:0-374 GCF_001263595.1 Phalaenopsis equestris
TTTTTTTTTTTTTGCTTTTTTTTTGGCGTCCTGCTCTGTGACTCTCACAAAACATTTCTCGTTCTCTCCTCTCATCATATTATTTCTCTGCTTCCTCAGAGAAGAATGGAAAAAACAGAACACATAATTCATGCTTGTATAACATATTTTTTCTCTTTCACCACCTTCCTCATGCAGGTCTAGCCTAGTTTGTGTGAACTCATGAACAACAATCCTCTAACGTTATGTAATATTTAATAGTAAATAGTCCAAGTTTTGAAATGAGAACCGAGTCGACACCTAAACCTTTCAAAACCAAGACATCCTTATTTGGTGATAACAATTTCAATGATAAATTTGCATTAACTTCAAGCATTCAAAGAAGATCCTAAAAT
>NW_018192857.1:0-374 GCF_001263595.1 Phalaenopsis equestris
TTAATCTAAAAACATCAGGTGGAAGACCTGAGAAAATTTTTGCGAGTATCTTCAAGAGAGAACATTTTGTTGTGTAAACAAAACAATATAAGTAATAATGAAATACATTGAAACACTTTGAGCTCAAACTCAATTGAGAGGCAAGGGTGTAAAGTTCCTTAAAGACCAGAGATACCTCTCTCTCACTCAAAGTGAACATAAATAGCACGATAACACTAGTTTAAATTTACTCAAATAAAGATCGTATGGATGAAAATCAAGCAGCTTGATAATATCACTCCTTAATATGCTTGATGATGTCTCGATTATTATCATAAGAAATGAACATGAATCAAACTTAAACACTATTTTGAATCTGAGCATGTTATCATTTT
>NW_018192858.1:0-374 GCF_001263595.1 Phalaenopsis equestris
TTTAGGTGGGCCAATATATGTAAATAAATGTGTTATTTATGTTATCTAAAATTAATATGATCTAATAAAGTATAGGTTTATGGGTATTAAAAAGTTTAAAATATGGTCAAAATTATGTATAGAGACCTATTTGTACTTATCAAATTTTATGATGAACAAAATTGGAATTACAAATGTAATGGAAATAACTACTCATGAATAGTTTATTTAAATGATCATAGCTCTTATTTCATGTATGTAAGCGTCTCTTCACTTTTTTCAAGAGAAAGAAAGATTTCATTTTACTTGGAATCCCATCGGCAGAAAAGATTTATGAACATACATCGATTTGGAAGACAACAATTAGGGCTGTCAAAATGGCTTGTTGTTCGCGA
>NW_018192859.1:0-374 GCF_001263595.1 Phalaenopsis equestris
CATGAAGTTAGTGTCATTTTTTGCTCATTTAGATGCCAATGCTTTCGACAACACCTAAAGACCTTTTGATCCTTTAATGCATGCCTCGATCCCCCCTTTGTGATAAGGGTCTAGTTTTGTGGTTTTAAAATGCAATGCTGCAGTGCCATGAGTCTTCTTATTGGTGTCATAGCACCATCTTCCATGCCGAAGTAATAGGTGTTGTCACCATATGCAAAATCGTGGATAATAGGTCTTTTATCTATCTTCACCCGAGTGGTATATTTATCTTTACCCAAGCAGTTTACATGATCAGACAACACCACCACTCCGACCTATGATTCCACAACGCATCATCAATTGCTGGTATAACATAAAATGGGTTAAATCTATTT
>NW_018192860.1:0-374 GCF_001263595.1 Phalaenopsis equestris
ACTCTCCATAGAATTAAATTATTCTCCCCAATAAACTTCTCAATATCAAGTTTTGGCATAGCCATGTCTACCTTCTTTTTCAGGCTTTTATATCAATTATTGTGCAAATTGATTTCATTTGGTATACACATTCTCTTATATATATACATATCAGATAGCACAATTAGCAAAAAGTAAACAACGATACAGCAATTAATTATAGTTTTTGAAAACAAACTGTAATTAACTAAAAGAAAATGACTCTGTTATTAAATTTAGGGAGCCTTTGGTAGCAAAATTTATATAGGATTTAGTCATTAATTTAGTGTAAATTCCACCAAACATTAAAAGGATGGAAATTAAATCCAATGTTTCATTAAATTAAATTTTCTCAG
>NW_018192861.1:0-374 GCF_001263595.1 Phalaenopsis equestris
AAATATGTCAAAAAACTGGAAGAATTACACACATACCACTTAATTTTTATGCATTTACTTATCTAACAACTATACTTCTTTTTTTACATTCATACCACCTTACCTATGCATACGTAGGTGTATTTTACTTTTTAAAATTTAAAATGGTGCCATTTTTGATGTGATATGAAAGATTTGGTGCTATAAATGTAAAAAAGTAAGATTAGGTGTTAGATATGTAAATAACTAGGAATTGAGTGGTATGTATGTAAATGCTTAAAAAAAAAATTATTTTGTTATTATTGCCTGCTTATCTCTCCACTCATTATCTTGGAACATTTGCGAGGCTAGGAAAAGAACTGAAGCCTTGAGTACTTGGTTTGAATACCTCTGCT
>NW_018192862.1:0-374 GCF_001263595.1 Phalaenopsis equestris
TTGAGTGGTATGTATGTAAATCTTCCTAATTTGTTTGCAGCATTTTATTTTGGCGCATTTGGTAAAATTAGACAAGAATATGCGATCCAAATCTTTATAAATCAATGACTGAGACCTCGGTTCTGTTTTCTTTTAGGCGGATGGAGATGTGTATTGGTACTATGAATATCTGGTTCGGAAATCTCCTACAAAATCTGTGAGTTATGTTAACTTCTCGGTCTACGAGATTCATTCTAAGTACTATATTGTTATGTATTTATCCAACCCTTAAACTTTACTTTTTGATATCTATATCACTCAAATCTTTCATGTCACGCCAGAAATACCAATATTTTAACATTTTAAAAGTGAAATACAGCTTTTCATGCATAGGT
>NW_018192863.1:0-374 GCF_001263595.1 Phalaenopsis equestris
TTACATGCATACCACCCAATTCCTATTTATTTACATATCTGACTCCTAAATTTTGCGCTTTACATTTATACCCCCAAATCTTTCACAGCATATATAACAAAAATAACACCATTTTAACTTTTAAAATTTGAAATGCACCTTAACATATGTAAGGTGACACATATGTCAAAATAGCAGTTCATATGTTGGATCGATATGTAAATACATAGGGATTGAGTGGTATATATGTTAATATTCCTTTTTGAAATATCTCTCCTCCTGCCATAATATACCAACCAACTATTGTTATAAACCAATTGACTTTCATATATACATGGTTTGAAAACAAATATACATATTGAGTCCCTCACCATTATTTGTTTCCATAGAAGTAT
>NW_018192864.1:0-374 GCF_001263595.1 Phalaenopsis equestris
AGGTGCAGGTTATCAGGCTCAAGCTGCAGGCCATCTGCATCAACACACAACACATTCCGAACTTTCATTCCCTTCTGTGCTTTTCTTACTATGTCGACGTATTTCCCTTCGCCTGATGCAAGCGCAACCTACACAAGCCGCACAGCCGCAAAATCCAGTATAATTGTGTGTCAAATAAAATAAAATTTAAGGTAAATTGGTAAAATAGAAATTTAAATGTTTGGGTGATGTGCAAGTTTAAATTATATTATATGTGATTTTTAAATTTACAGATAATGTTTAAAGAGTTAAGTATCAGAATAGTCATTGATTGTTTATATAGGGTCGTTTAATATTAGAGTATATCAAAATGTTAAATTAGCCATCAAATTTTT
>NW_018192865.1:0-374 GCF_001263595.1 Phalaenopsis equestris
TGTTACCGAGAAAGTCGAGCATTTGAGATTATTGAATCATTGCCATTTACAGGAGTTTACTAGAATGACCTCTCAGCTGTCCATAGAGGCAGATTTTTAGTTTTACATGTGGATATATCTTCTGGCATTGATATATCATATAGGTGCATATGGATACTTTGAAGTTCACAAGCTTATTTTTTAAAGTTTAGCTTTGGGAAATATCCCTTCTTCATGAGTTGTAGGAGTGATTGAGTTCCAGAATTTTACCACCAATATTTATTAGATTGGCGCATAAGAGATGAATATTACATTATGGGAGTTCAAGAGTATATTTGGAATAATAATTTTTGATTGCCACTATGAAGAAAGTATTCCTATGAACTAGGACTTTT
>NW_018192866.1:0-374 GCF_001263595.1 Phalaenopsis equestris
AAAAACTTTTAAGCCACCCAGATGATAAAATATAGAGGCATTTAAGAGATATTATATGAAAAGAGGGTATCATTAAGAATAAAAGATAAACTTTATAAAACCGCAATAAGGTTGATTTTCTATAGATTTGAGTATTGGGCGGTAAGAAAAACATTTGTAGCAGAGTGTTGTAGCAAATGATAACACTAAGATAAATTTATATCAAAACTATGCAGTATAAACTAAGAACTATTATATTAGAGAAAATGTTGATTTAATGTCTTTTGAAGATAAAACAATTGAATATAAATTTTGGTGATTTAAACGTGTACAACAAATGATCGATATTGTGCCCATTAGAAGGGGGAATAAATTACTGTGGAACGATTAGGAAG
>NW_018192867.1:0-374 GCF_001263595.1 Phalaenopsis equestris
TTTTATGATGGGTTAGTAGGATCCCTTAGATCTATAAGTGATGCTGCTACTGGAGAATCATAAATGTCAAAATCATTTGATAAAAAATATGAATTAGTAAAAGAGATAGCTAATAACAACTTTTAATACCCCTCTAAAAGGATAAATCATAAGAAAGTAACTGATGCTCATGATACTGAAGTGATTTCAATTTTGGCATCTCCAATTGTTGCTATATATATGAAGTTAGACCAATTCAGAATAAACTTACCTCAAACACCTCATGTGAGTAAGGAAAACTCATTGGGACAAACAAAGGATTCTCAGTCACCTTCTTATGAGACTTTAAAAGAAACCAAGAATAGACCCAATAACCCATATTCTAACTATTATAA
>NW_018192868.1:0-374 GCF_001263595.1 Phalaenopsis equestris
CTCTGCTCATTAAGTGTTGAGTTTCCCTCAATCAAAAAAAAAAAAAAAACAATATGTAGAATAATTGGGAAAAAGGGTGAGAAACCCTAGTCTTACTAAATCTGAAAAAAGATTAACTATTGAATATTGAGACACTTTTTACTATAACCGTGAAATTTCATTAGAAGCTCCAATGTCAAACACGCTCGTCCCGGAGAACTCCTTCGATGGGTGACCTAGCTCTTGGGAAGTTACATCATTAGAACAATATCATAAAAAACATATAATATCTTGATGGGTGAGAGTTAAAGCTGTCACAAATGGTATTAGAGCATTATACCAGTCAGAAAATGGAAACTATGTGTCATAGAAAACAAAATGCTATACCATCAGAG
>NW_018192869.1:0-374 GCF_001263595.1 Phalaenopsis equestris
ATATCTTATTGAATTAAAAGTTCTCAACTTAGAAGAAATTGAAATGCTAAGAAAATCCTCACTTCTCTCAAAAAGCCTTTCGTCACAAGCTCAAAGTGGAATAAATTCTAGCATTGTATTGTTAATGTCTCAGATGATTCCCTAAAGCTTGAAGAATGGATTCAGTAGCAGCATATCACATGGAAAATCTTGCAAATATTTTTCAAACCTACAAAATTGTCCTCATAATAGAAAACAATAGTAATTGATGCCTCCTCAACTACTATTACAAAAACAAAGGAATATTTCTATTTCTTTAATATTTACTTTCAACTAGAGGTCACGTGCTCTTAACATCATGATTAATCTCTTGTCCATTCATAAACTCACCAAAG
>NW_018192870.1:0-374 GCF_001263595.1 Phalaenopsis equestris
ACGAAAACAGGGCATTATAATCTTCCCTACTTACAAAATTTAGTGTCCCAAATTATAAACATATCTCAAGTTATTTCTCATTAAGCAGGTGAACGTTAGCTATCCATGAAATTTTGGGTAATTGATTAATTTAATGACTATAAAGGAAATTATTTAATACAAGGTGACTCAACTATACTTCAAAACAAAATATTGAAGCAATAAAATATACTAGGAAAATGCCCTATATATATAAAAGAGAACACTACACTCTTTAGGTCTCATCACCATTCACAACAGTAGGTTCTTCAGATTCAGTTTAAGCAAGGAAATATACTCGAGGTCGATTAGATTGTCTTGGTTGATCATGGGTCGGAGCTGAAGCTATGGATTTT
>NW_018192871.1:0-374 GCF_001263595.1 Phalaenopsis equestris
CGCTCTGTACTGTCGCTCGATTCGCTAGTTAATTCTCCGAATGCTCTTCTGCTTCTCCTGCGAAAGCCGTGCGCTCAATCCCGTCTTGCGAAAGCCGCTTCGCCTTGAGAGCTCGATCCCGCTCAGTCTGCTTTGCTTCGCCTGCACTCGATCTCGTCTCGCGAAAGTCGCTTCGCCTTGACAACTCGATCCCGGTCGTAATTCTCTGAAGACTCGACTATCCGCTCAATCTGTGCTAGGGCGGGCGAATCTTGGGTTCGAGCAAATTCACGTCCTTCATTTTTAAAATGTCTAAAGTCAAGTCGAGGACAAACCAACCTCTTCAACCATCTCAGTCCGAACCTCAGAGAAATACCTCTGAAAATCATCCCATT
>NW_018192872.1:0-374 GCF_001263595.1 Phalaenopsis equestris
AAACAAATCAAATTAGGAAGGATGAATGTTAATTTATTAGGTGGTAGAAGTGACATGACATGATTCTATTAGCTGATAGGTTTGTTGGAGGATGGTCTGCAACATTGATACCAAGTAATTATTAACAAGGATCATAAGAGTAATAAATCTTATTTGGAAATACTATTTGATGAGCTTATACTCGAATGTATAGACAATAGTAGCTATTATTGTGTTAACATAAAAAATTGGAAGATGAACTGACTAGTTGGTTTTTGAGCACATAATAAGGATAACAAGTAGTTTTTAGGCCGGCAAAGAAAAGTTGGCATAAATAGAAGGGTGTTAGGAAATGTGGCTAGTCCAACAAGTTAGGGCAAGTGGATGAAAATGGT
>NW_018192873.1:0-374 GCF_001263595.1 Phalaenopsis equestris
TAAAACATTAATTCATTACTCTATGATTATAAATTTTCGGGCACTCAACGAATATGATAAATAATGACTAATTTAAAAATTCTACAATGTATGTTAACATCAAGTATAATTTTGAACAATTAAAGTTGTAGCCGTACTTGTAATTTGAAGACAGATTTGAGAGGCAGGGGGCATATAATTCTTAAGAGAGAGCATTAGAGAGAAATGAAAATTATGAGGAGTTTACGTACACAATACATGATTTCTATGTATTTTTCTATCAAATACATGAGATTTGATATTTATGTATACACAAATATTGATATAGAAGAATTTTCAGAAAAAAAATTCTCTCGCTAAATTGATACATTCTGCTGAAGTGGCTGAATTGAGCT
>NW_018192874.1:0-374 GCF_001263595.1 Phalaenopsis equestris
GACCTAAACCCTCACTTCTTTGACGTACAATCACTACCGTTACAACTTTGTTCATGGTTGGCAGAAAAGACCTTTGTTTCTGGTTCTCTAAGTTCAAGGAAGAGCATCCATAATGTGAACACTGAGGTTTCTCTTCACAGTGCAGGTAAAACGTGCATGTTCTTTTGATTCAATCACATATTTGCTTTTGGAATGGTTATCATGAGTTATTCTTTGGTTTGATATTTTGGATTGGTGGCAGTTTCTGTTGTGAGATTGTTGAGAATTAAACAGGACGGAGCATTTGCTGACCTACTGAGTGATAAAGATCGGAAAGCTCTGAAGAATGAGATGGATTACGTTGAGAGGACACTTGGTTTTCGCACCCGGGATTT
>NW_018192875.1:0-374 GCF_001263595.1 Phalaenopsis equestris
TTTGGAATTGGATCTTCCTTGGATAGACTATGCTCGATGGTAGGCTATCTTATCGAGTTGGTTTTCTTATATTGGTTCGATCAGAAGTTCTTTTACGTCATTTCTGGTTGAATGAAATGTGTTTGGATCATCCAGTTATCTTTCTGTCTGCCCTAAGGTCCGGTAGTCTTTCTCCTTGTACTTCGTTCGGTCGGTTAAGTGGGCCTCTCGACCTATCGCCAATGGGTTAGCCTTCATTGCACCCTTTTGTTTGGACCGTTAGATTTCATTAAGATTAGTACTGCTACATTTTTTTATGTACAAAACTTTATTTTAAAATATAATGTTATTTATTTTTTTACATTTTTTTTGTAATTATATCATTATTATACCTT
>NW_018192876.1:0-374 GCF_001263595.1 Phalaenopsis equestris
AAAAAAAAAAAAAAAAGACAAAGAACTTCTCAAACAACACATACAATTTTTCAAAATAACCCTGCATTTCTAATCATCCAGCATTCTCTCATACATTGTAATATTGATAAAGGAATAACATTGAGGTAATTAACATTACATGTGCATAATGAATAAACAATTAGAAGCATTTTAAGTTATACGGATGAGAAGAACTACCATAATGAATAAACTCATCATAATAAATATAATGAGCCAAGTGAGGCATGTAGTTTTCGAGCTCTCTGAGTATACCTGAACAGCGCGAACATTGGCACGGCCCGTGCTCGCCAAGCTCTGCTCAACAGCCCTCTCTGTAGAGTCCAAAATCTGCCCATATAGACCACATTCAACAA
>NW_018192877.1:0-374 GCF_001263595.1 Phalaenopsis equestris
TTTTTTTCAGTCTATTCAACCTCTCGACATTGTATCTTCTTAGGGTGTTGTCTCGAGAGTACGAGGCTTTCCCACCTGTTTATAAGGCGCGATGGTCAGTGTTTTGCAACACCTCCATGGAGGTCTTTTAACTTGTATGCCTAAAAGTATGTGTAGACATTCATACATCTACATGATAAATACAAGATTTTCTCGTCCTATTGGAATAGAGTAAGTATTAAATTTTAAGCTGGTTTCCCTGCAAAGTTGTAACAATGTGATTTGATGCTTATTGTCCTTGTATGCTATTGTGCATGAGGTGGTTGAAGATAAATTTGACATGAATATCAAGGCATAAGCAAACACAACCCTTTTTTGATATATTTTGCTCTTTT
>NW_018192878.1:0-374 GCF_001263595.1 Phalaenopsis equestris
GATTATGTTAGACAGTTGGACAGATGAAAAAAGTAGAACTTTGATTAATTTTTTTTTGAACAGTCTAGCTAAGACTTTTTTTTCTTAAATTTGTGATGTTTTTAATGTTATAGAAAGTTATGAGTTACTATTCACTTATTCAGATGATGTGATTGAGGAAGTGAGAGAAAAGTATGTGGTGCAAATTATTACAGATAATTAGTCAAATTATGTGAATGCAGGTAAAAAGATAATAGAGAAAAAATAATATATTTATTGGACATCATGTACAGTACATTGTATTATCCTAATGTTAGAATATATAGCACACTTGCAAAAGTAAAATAAATTGTTAAATTCATTTATGGGCACACATGGGTTCTTGGTTTGATGAA
>NW_018192879.1:0-374 GCF_001263595.1 Phalaenopsis equestris
GACTTCCTAACCATGTATGCTTACTCAAGAAGTCTTTATATGGCTTCAAACAGGCTCCCAAGCAGTAATTCATCGCGTTCTCTAAGTTCATCACTACAAATGGGTTCAAATTCAGCAAGTTTGCTCCATCCATACTCCTGTACAATCAAAATGTCACTCGCATATTTGTGCTCACCTATGCTGATGATAGCATCATCACAGGCAACAATCCTAGCGTGATCTCCAAATTTACTACAAATATGGTTGCGAGAGTTTAGCGTCAAAAACCTTTGGCCTATTGATTATTTTCTAGGTATCAACGTTCAAAAATCTGCTCACTCCTACTTCATATGCCAATCAAGGTATGTCCTCCAACTCCTCCAAACTGCAGGAAT
>NW_018192880.1:0-374 GCF_001263595.1 Phalaenopsis equestris
GATATGTAAATGCATAAGAATTGAGTGGCATGTATATCCTTCCTACTTTTTCTATGTACACCAGGATAACCACTTGGGTTTATTTGAAAACTAATGCACTGGTGTGCAGCTAAAGAAAATTATTACTGACATTAATATTTGCACTGTGATTGATAATAATCTCGATGATTTCATTCTTAATGTAAGTTTGTGTTTGTTTTATGTTCAGATGTTCTTTAGTGCTCACTATGCTGGAGATGATCTTGTGCCTAAATTCAGAAATGGAGAATACTGGAAAAAGGTCTTTGGCCCAGTGTTCATATATCTTAATTCTACCTGGGGAGAAACAGGTCCACATATTCTGTGGGAGGATGCAAATTTGCAGGTTGAAGTTG
>NW_018192881.1:0-374 GCF_001263595.1 Phalaenopsis equestris
AGTACATATCATATATGCTACTCTGGCACAGTATAAAAGGTGATAAAAATTGTCTCTCTATCCTCTGGGGGACGAGCTCCCGATCAAGCCGACTTACTAAGCCACGCTCCAGGACAAGAGTTTATTTTGGGTGTACTTAGAGGTACAACTATCTCATAGCTCATAGGGTTGTAGCTCCTCTAATTCTAGATCCAGTCAGAATCCATAGAGCATCTTATTATTATCCATATTTCTGAGTGTAATGGAAACTCTGCGTCGTGCCACTCCAGGAATGCAGTGCTTCCCTAGATTGGCTCTGTTTCCCTTTAAAATTAGCATCACACCCACCAGTAGCGGAATTGCAACTGATGCTTTGAACTCACAGGGTTTGACGA
>NW_018192882.1:0-374 GCF_001263595.1 Phalaenopsis equestris
TTGAATTTATGTATTGGAAATGTAACCCGCACATAGAAATTGAGGGGTAAGTATGTAAATTTTCAAACATTTTATTATAAAAACTGAAATGATCTGCTCAAACAATGGTTAATTTTAGGCCTCTGTAGAGAGCTGGATTATGGCGAAAGCCAGAGCTGAAAAAGCTGATACGGAAAGCAGAATGAAATACTGAAGAAGTACAGAAAGCAGGTTCCCTCCGAGGTTGAAAGTTAAATATTTGTTTATTTATTAATTTAAGATCAAAGTGCTGATTGCTAAAGCTTTGTACGGTGATGAAAAGAAAGAGGTAGCAATCTAGCGTACAAATATCATGCAAAGAGCCTTTATACACATAGATATTTGTAAAATTTAGG
>NW_018192883.1:0-374 GCF_001263595.1 Phalaenopsis equestris
CCGCACTTATAAGCTGTCCCAAACGGGCCCTTAGTCAATGCCTTCTCTAGTGAGCTTTGGTGACGACTTCTTATCTTTTTCGAGAAGCTTTTGTAACAACTTCTTTTCTTGGCTCGGGCTCATGAGCCTGACTCATTGTCTCCCTGTTAGTCCTTCGAACCTAACTCGAGTTAACCCTTCGAGCTCGAGTTTCTGCTCGGATATGCAAATCAAACTTGAATGGGGCATAACTTAAGGAATGCTCTACTCTTCTACACGTAATTCATCTTTATCCAAATGTGATTTGGATAAGCCCATCCTTTTCAAGGTTTATGAAGCGCAAACGGCACCATGAGAAGCCAATAATCCCCACATTTGGTCAATTGAAATTAGGA
>NW_018192884.1:0-374 GCF_001263595.1 Phalaenopsis equestris
TTTGCTAATAATTTTTTTTTTTGTAATTGTGTGATATTACGTTTAACTTTGAATCTAATTTATGAAATTAACGTATAGGTTAAACTTCAAAAAGAGAAAATAAGATCTATTGAATTACAAAAGCATCCACACCAAAGATTTTTGGATTGTTAAAGATAAATGCACTCTCGAAATTATATATGATCTGGAAAATGAATTTATAAAGAGGATGCAATTCTATTACTAAAGAGCCGAATATATAAAATAATCGGCAAACAAAGTACAATCTCTTAATTCTTCTTAATTTGATCATTTTGATGAAAAATATTATTTTATAAATTTGATTTATGGATGCAAATGAAGTTGTTGATAATACGAATGAAGTAATTGAACAT
>NW_018192885.1:0-374 GCF_001263595.1 Phalaenopsis equestris
GCATTATACCCAGTGGAAGAGTATCCTCAATTAAGCCATTTTCCAGCAAGCCTCCTTGATTATTTAGTTTTTCACGAGTTTTCATAAAATAATGCACAGTTGCAAAACTATGATTCACGGGCACAAATACAATAAGGACACATAGTACAACATTTTTAGTGCAATTTTAAAATTTATAAATAGAAATAAATCTGCCATGAGTTATAATAGATTTCTAAACTACATACTACAATTGATAAGAATAAAACTAAGTAATTCTTTGTGAGGTAATCATATTAAGAGAGTGAGATAGGAAGAATTAGAGAACAATCAATGGTAAAAATTACTAGGAATAGAATTAAGTTGGAGTGACATAAATTTAATAAATAATTAAA
>NW_018192886.1:0-374 GCF_001263595.1 Phalaenopsis equestris
ATTGAGAATAGAATGGTAGATGATTGAGCCAATATCAATAGCCTTCATAGTCTGATTGCAATAGTTCACAGCAGCCATCTCTAGAGTAACTTCACTGAGATTGGTGGAAGGAAGAAGATTGACAAAAATGAAATAATGTCAGGCCTTGGAAGGAGCATTTAGCATAGACGATGAAAAATTAACTTTATGATTATTTTTCACCTTCCAAGTACCATTCTCATCAGTCAAGAACATAATAATCTCATCGAGCTCAAGTCAGAGGGTACAAATTTAGAGTAAAAACTATTGGGGACATCTCCCAAAGAAAATATGAATTAATACGTGAAGGGGTAATAGTCACTCTCTTCTATCTAACAAAGACTGAATCATTAGAG
>NW_018192887.1:0-374 GCF_001263595.1 Phalaenopsis equestris
CTACCAACCTGATAATCTATGGAGGGGAAGTTTAAAGCTAGATACAAATAATTAGTCATGGAGCGTTTTAAGTTTTCATTTTTAATTTAATTTTTTTGCATGTAGAATTTACTTTAACAAGCAAAAGAGGCTTTATTTTTGTAAATACTTCGCAAAGTAGTATAGTCCAAGGGATAATTACTTTGGTCAAGCTAGGACTACAAGAAATCTAAGAGAATCGGAGCCCACAATCTCATTAAGAGTCGGTGAATAGAATCATTTATCCTTATCCTATCCCTCTTATGAAGGTCATTGAGGTAGGTGATACTATTCAAAATGTCACATTGTGTCCCTCATTTAGCCCACATTAGCATTATCGTCATCGCCCTAGCCAC
>NW_018192888.1:0-374 GCF_001263595.1 Phalaenopsis equestris
GGGTATGTTTGGGGCGGCTGCAACTTATTAAAAAACAGTTGTAAAGTTGTTGAATAATAATCTAATGTTCAAAAAATTACGGTAGTCATTATAATTTTTTTTTAAGTCAAGCCGCGGCTAGAAAGCTGCCACCGCACCTAATCATGAGTGGTGAGAAAATACAAGTTTCAACAGCAACTTTTTTAAAAAAACTCTCAAAACACAGTTAACCCAAACTCCTAAAATTGTAGTGCGGCATTGCGCTGCCACCACACCACCACCCCAAACGAACCCTAAATTTAACTAGTGCAGCTTGCTTGGGGCTATAGACGGTGGTTTGACAATGAAATTTGATGACAAAGTTTTCGACCGAGTGAATTGTACCATATCAAAAC
>NW_018192889.1:0-374 GCF_001263595.1 Phalaenopsis equestris
TATTATTTGTAAATATTTCTTCATTGTTGTTGTATAACATCAATTAAGTACTCGATAATCAGTTATGAATGTGGCTTTTTGAATGTCTTCTGCCCACTGCCTCATCTCTCTGGTATTAGAATGTGGCTTTTCATGGCTTTATAATGCTTCCTAAGGCAGCTGTTGCCACCACCACTTGCGTAGTCGTTACTTTTGTTCTTTATATTTATATATATATATATATTAATTTGAATTGTATGTGTTATAATTTTGAGCTCAAGACATTATGATTGAAGATAAAGTAATTAATCATTAGATAAAGTGGGTTGTAGCGAGTTCACATCTTAATTAGTCTCTTGGCTTTTTATGAGAACGTGACATTAAAATGTTACATA
>NW_018192890.1:0-374 GCF_001263595.1 Phalaenopsis equestris
TTCAGGTTCATGGGCATTGGTGCTCCTCCCTAAGCTTGCTATTTTCTCAATAATGGAATATCAACATATTTCAGAAAAGGATGAAGAGCATGAAGTTATCAATCATGTGTGCCATAATTAAGGCCTGTAATGTCATTTATAACTATGTAATTAATGAGTTATCCATCTTAATTTCATTTATGCCAATTTTCATGAAATTAAGCATCATTTTCTCTTATAAGATCTAGATGAACTTGATGTCCTTTAAAGGCGTACAGGCTTCTTGAAATTGTGGAGAAGTACGGTTGATTTTTCTAAAGTTTGTGAATATGTAAACTTAATTTTGCTGAAATTTTGAGCTGGTTTTCTCACCAGTGTGCTGTTAACTCCTCCTA
>NW_018192891.1:0-374 GCF_001263595.1 Phalaenopsis equestris
GATGCATTCGAACTTCAATAACATCATTGTGAAATAATTAAATCGTCGAGTTAAATATGAGAAGGGCATAAATTTAATGATACAATTAGAGTATAAATGTTGTATCTTGCTTCTACATTGCTTGGACCTTGATGTACAAGCAGGGTATAAGTTGGGTACCCGCTGCTTGTACCCTAAGAATACAAATGAGAGAACAAATTTTGTACCCAACTGGTAACCTGGCCCGTCATTTGTCATGATATTATTGGACTCTGGATACATTCGGTCGGACTTTGTACGTAATATTTTTCTGTGAAATGAACGAATGGGTTGTGGGGTTTACTGAGGGGAAGGATGAGTTAGTTGGCTTTTTTTTTACTCTCTCTCTCTCTCTC
>NW_018192892.1:0-374 GCF_001263595.1 Phalaenopsis equestris
GACGCATAAAAGTGTGAACCTACTTATCATGCCAATTACCACCAATTCATTAATCTATTATTATCATAAATGACCTATAATTATAAACCAGTTAAACTATTTCATTATATAATTAATTGCTTGGTTGTTTAATAAATTACTGATGAATTTGATTATGTAAATTTTATATTTATATATCCTAATTAGTGTATCATCATTAAGAGAATTGCTGCATGAAAAATAGTAGATTTACTTGGGGAGGAAAAAATTGCTCCATTCATTATTCACAAATAAAGAAAATACATATACGAAAATCAATCCCTCCTAATTTAGAAACTTACCAAATATATCTCACCTAAATTAAGAAAGGAAATAATATTCAATAATATATATAT
>NW_018192893.1:0-374 GCF_001263595.1 Phalaenopsis equestris
GGTACAACCAGAGCATCACCACTTCCTTTGATACATCCCTACTAAAGGGAGAAGGAATCCACATAGGAAATTTAAAGTCAAAGCCAACCAAGACTAAACCCTAAACTCTGAAACAGCAATATATATCCTTACAAAAGATAGAAACATGAAAAAGGCAAGGGGAGGGGCGGGAGGCCGCTCGCTCTATCAGGAATCTCACCCGGGCTGCTCGGACCGGGATTCTCTTGGACCGGTCTTCAACAGACTGGTCTATTACCAGCTGGTTCAGCCGTCTGGCTAGAGTAGTGGGAAGTTCCCACGTCTGGCGTGTCTAGCGGGATGGCCCACATCACAAGCAGTTGCTTTTCTCACTGCCTCTCCACTATTCTTTCTAG
>NW_018192894.1:0-374 GCF_001263595.1 Phalaenopsis equestris
TTCTCTCGTTAATATCATTAAAGGGTGAAATTTATCATAATCAAGTATCCATATACATTCAGTCTATATAGTTCATATCAATCATATGTGTATTTCATTCAACTCAATATTTTCTATATACATAATGCATAATAGTAGTTATCACAAAAATTTAAAATAATTATAATAATATAACCAATATAAAGAAGAGAAAATAAATCAGAATAAAACTTGACAATTGAATTTATAAGTAGCAGTAACTATTAATACAACTGATTAAGAAGAAATAAAAATACTACTACATATCAAAAGTAAGAGTGCTCACTTCAACTTCATCTTATGAAATAAATCTTTTAACTTTTCTCTTTCACCGCTTCAATATTCTCACCAGGTTA
>NW_018192895.1:0-374 GCF_001263595.1 Phalaenopsis equestris
TATTGTTTTTTTATTGAACTAGCTATTAAATATAATCAATAAATGATTGTGATTTTTTATGAGGAAAATAAAACTTTATCCTAGATCCCTCATTAGCATAAACGAGTCAAAAATAACAATTGACCTATCTTTTTCTTAGAGTTGATGAAGGCTTACCATGGATATTTTTTTAATATTTTGACTAAAGTATAAAAAGCTTCTTCATAAAAATTTTCGTTTAATTTGATTCATTTACAAATTTTAATATTGAATAGAACATAAATTAATTAATGGTTGATGAAAATATTATAAAAAATTAGAACCTAACCTCCTAAATTAAGTTCAAGGATTATTTGAAAATAATTTATATCATTGATAAATTTATGTAATTATGT
>NW_018192896.1:0-374 GCF_001263595.1 Phalaenopsis equestris
TCACACAACCTAGACAAATCTAATGAACTAATTCCTTTATTGAGGCAGTCAGTCATTTGCTCTCCAGTAGCTACATGACTTAGCTCCAGTAGCCAATTATTTAGCTTTTCCTTGATGAAAAATCCATTGATCTCCATATGTTTGGATCTATCGTGTTGCATCAAGTTGTTGACAATGTTAATTGTTGACTTGTTGTACCACCAAAGCTTCATTTGAGTTCCTTGGTCCACCTTGAACTCAACCAACAAAGCTCTCAGCCACATCATATCGGCAACTTCTAAGGCCATGGCCTTGTAATCTGCCTTTGCTATTGACCTCGCTACAAAAGAATGTTTCTCGTTCTTCCACGAGAACAAGTTGCCCCGCACAAACAT
>NW_018192897.1:0-374 GCF_001263595.1 Phalaenopsis equestris
AAATAAATCTAATCGAAAAAAAGTTGACCGACACATAGCTATACAAGATCCATAGCTATTGTGGAGAGAGCATATTTCTCAACTCCGCGTAGTGTATCTATATGATTGTTTCTTAAAACACCATGAGATTAGTGTCTTATCTACAAAAGCACAATTTCTACATGAAGATTGGTGATTTTGGCGATCATAAGCCCAATCGAAGCTTGAGTAGGCTGAGCTGAAGCTGAACTCTGCAGATAGAAGGCCAAGCTGAGTAGTTCACTCGATATAGTGAAGTTGTTTTTAAAGAGTTGGTAATTAGAGTTGACTGGTTGATGTATTGATTGGCATAAACACTTGATAGCAAACAAGATTTTGAGCCCAGAAATAAGGAG
>NW_018192898.1:0-374 GCF_001263595.1 Phalaenopsis equestris
GAGCCACCCTTAACAATGACCTCAATATTAATCAAATAGAGTAAGACTAAATAGAGGTTTGTGAAATAGAAATCGAGTTCAGCACCAAATGATGTGCTGAACATGCAATCTAAGTGGATTTGAACACTAATAACCTTGTTAATCAAATTCATGGGCAGATCAATATGGGTAATACCATCAAGGCATAATGGACCATCTTCTGCTATTGATGCCAACTCAATGCCAATGAACCAGTTGACTCCGTGAGCCCATATGAATTATGTGTAACTCATTAGTAATTTTATGATAATAAACTTTTGTTTAGTGTCAGAAAATGGTCTACTAATTGCTTTTGCTGGCGAAACAAGTTTTAATTAAGCCACGAAGATGATGAC
>NW_018192899.1:0-374 GCF_001263595.1 Phalaenopsis equestris
AGTTGATCATTGTAAATGTACAATTGTAGTTCATTCATAGTAGCCATAGCTTGGCTGTAATAAATATAGTTCTCAATGATAGCAAGCTACAAGCTTACAAGGGCCTCAATAAATAGCTATGAAGGTAGTAGTTAAAGATAAAATATTCAATAAGCTTTACATTTAATAAAAATAAACCTCATTCTCACGAATTATATAGACTTTTAAGATCTTTATCATATATGCTTTAAAGCTACTCATGCAATAAATATTTTATGAATCTTAATGTTTTATGAGCCATACAAAGAAAGTGTGGGGTCATTTATATACATACCACTTAATTTTTATGTATTTACATTACCAACACCTAAACTTTACATTTTACATTTATACCA
>NW_018192900.1:0-374 GCF_001263595.1 Phalaenopsis equestris
TTTGCTTCCTTAAATCACACAATTATTCCTTCAAAGCATATTTCCCAAATATTTGCATCTCCTCACAAGGCATAACAACATATACCCAAAAATTAAATGTGATTAACTTAGATGATTCTACCATACCTTTCTCAAATCTTATGGCTCACAACACATTTTAATAGTTCACCTGGCCACAATGAAAAGTAAATTAAGTTCTTAAGGTTAATCATCAGCATTTGAAAGTAAAGAAATGACATAGTACTTTACATTCTATTAAACCTACTTAATCATCTAAAGAAAGAGTTATATGTTTCCCCAAGATTCAGGTTGATTTCACAAGATGAAAGGATTGAACAAAAAAGAAATTCACTAAATCTTTGTTATGATAGAAA
>NW_018192901.1:0-374 GCF_001263595.1 Phalaenopsis equestris
TTTCTCAATTGTTTCACTTATAAAAAGAGCATTCACCTAAATTAGGAAAGTTTTTCTCTGCATAGTTGATGAATATCTTTCATTTGCCTTGCAAGCAATTTTATCAAAGGCCATCATTTGTTTCCAAAAGGATGTACCAGATGGTAATACAAGAATTATATGAAAAGATGTACACTTACTAAAGACATAATAGTTGAGAGTATAGTTTTTGGCAATGAGGTCTCATTTTCGAATAGTGCATATTGCCTTTTATGTTCATGCTTCCCCAAAAAAAGAATTAGATAAAAGAAATTACCACGTGAGTGGTGAAATCATAGATTAAGTGATTAATTCTTTCATATTATGTAAATGCTATTCAAGATTATTTCAATATA
>NW_018192902.1:0-374 GCF_001263595.1 Phalaenopsis equestris
TGGTATAAATATAATATCAAATTTTAGATGGTAGATCTATAAATCCAGAAGAATTGTGTGGCACATAAGTAAATCTCCCCAAGGATTCAAGTGGTAAGCGTGTGAATATGAATATTTACATATTGAACATGTCTGACATGAATCTAATAAATGCCCCCAAAATAAAAGATATATAATTACAAGATTATTTAGCGGAAAACAAAAGTAAGGGCGCTAACAATTTCAACAATTAACTCTGAAAAAAATTTGACCCAAAATTTTGGCTCGTATTTCGATCCGAGCCAAAATTCGAATGAATTCGAGCGAATAATGATCTTCGAACTAAATTTGTTAAATTCACAGCCCTAACAAAATTAGGGCTCTCATAGCTCGGG
>NW_018192903.1:0-374 GCF_001263595.1 Phalaenopsis equestris
GCGTTTTGCATATTTATAAAGTTCTATGTATTTAAAAAACCCCTAAAAATTAAAAAGACAAAACATTTTATCATCAAGTGATTAGAGCGCCACAAATAAATCACACTTTCTATATCAATAAAATGTACATTATATCCTTATTCATAAGCATTATATCCTTACCACATATTTATATAAACATCATGAAACATAAGTACATAATACACAATTATAATTGTTATGAGTACAAAAATTTGTGACGATGGAGTGAATTATTCTTTATCTTAGCATTGCATTAAATTTTGCACGTATGAATAAAAAAATTATATGGATTTAAGAGTCCTATTTGATTATCAAATAATTAATTAAAATTTCCTAATTTTTTATAAGTTGGT
>NW_018192904.1:0-374 GCF_001263595.1 Phalaenopsis equestris
GTCAGCTATCAAATGTCACTGTCGACCACCACCAACAATTACCATAACTAATTACGACTATTATAATCACCAACTACAGTCCTTATATTCCAATTATGATTATCGTCGCCAAAATATTATTATAAATTTATAATCAACAAATTTTCATAATTATATATTCCGTAAATTAAGAGAAGAGTGGGCCCATGTATTTTCAATTTCATAGTGGTTTACCTTGATATGGTCAGATCCAATGATTTTTTTCATTTTCTAAAGCTTTTCCATGTAAAAAATTCGATTGCCTATCTCATCTCCATCAGTGTGTGTGTAGGAAAATTTTACTGAGTTAAGATATAAGATTTCCATGCTGTTGAGAATTTTACAACACGCAACAC
>NW_018192905.1:0-374 GCF_001263595.1 Phalaenopsis equestris
TTTGTTGTTGTTGTTGTTGTTGTTGTACGATGAACATGATATAGTACGATTGTTTTAAAACGTAAATTATCATACATAATGCAAATTGATCCCATCATAATTACATAAAAAAAGGTATATTTACAATCTGCATTTTTGAACTTAATTTGAAGATTAATTTTTTTTTAATTAACTATTCTAATTTTAACAAAAATTGTCCAATTTCAAAATTTGAAACTAAACCTGATTGCATTGTACAATTAGTGATTACTGTGTTTAGTTAGTACCCAATGGATTTAATTCAGAGTTGTTGTACGATAACCTTCATGTTTGTTCATTATGATCACTCAATCAATTTTTCTTGATTTATTACCTGATTTTTAACACTGTCATTG
>NW_018192906.1:0-375 GCF_001263595.1 Phalaenopsis equestris
AAGATACATTTTATGGATCTGAGATTAAGTTTACTCCGAGTGGGGCCAGTATTCCGAACAAAGGTTGTACACCCAAATATTTTGAGATCTAAAGTGGAGAAAACCTGATTGGTAGGAAAGCATGACATCAATATGATTTAGAGGGTTCGAAAGTTGTGAATTTTATAATTGACTCTATTTAAGAGATAGATGGTAGTCAGCATGACATCACTCTAAAAACGTTTCAGGAAATTAGATTGAAACATGATGTAGCGAGCAACGTCGAGGAAATGTCGGTTTTTCTCTCGGCTACCCCAATTTGTTGAGGATTGTCCATAAACTAGCAATGGTGGAGGATGCCCTTACCAATAATTCACCTAAAATAAAGTTAAAAAA
>NW_018192907.1:0-375 GCF_001263595.1 Phalaenopsis equestris
TGTATAAAGATTGCATAGTAATGAAAGTAAAAGCTAACATCTGGTTGGTCTTCTAAAGCCTTAGGGTCGATCGACGTTGATGTGCGCGTCGGTCAGCTGTGATGGATCTTCTTGAAGTGATCAAGTTGCTAGACCAAGAAGTGGGTACTCAATCACGGTCATTTGATCGCCAACTTTGTTGCTTGGAATATTTCATTGACGGAAAACTTCGTCGACCGGAGTACTATTTTAGTTGATTAAGCTACAAAGTAGATTGATTACTTGCTTGAAGATTTTCTATCACTCGCTCATAGTTTATTTGTACAATCTGATTTCTGGCTATTCAATCTCCTCGGGATTCCTACTGCTATTTTCATAGTAGAGATGTTTATTTCT
>NW_018192908.1:0-375 GCF_001263595.1 Phalaenopsis equestris
AGACGGGAGCTCCTTCCAAAATCACATTTCGCTCTCATCTCCATCATCTCCTCCGCCCCGGAGTTTAGGTTTCCCTGAACGTGATGCTCCGGAGATCGATGCAAGTTGAGGAAGCGAGCCCGAGTGTAAATGCCCAAAAAATGTTAGGCGGAGAGATTAAGCGAAAACCGCAAGTGTCATTAAGAGATGTGTAAAATTAATCCGACGAACCATAAAAAAACAAATCAAACAGTCTTGATTCATTCATTGGCAACCAATTAAGAGAGAAAATGACAAAATATGTCCCATCGATGCGTAACCAAAACCGGAACAATGACATCCAATCCATCAATCAAGAGGCTATCGAGAAAATTAATTGTGCTATCATCTCATCCT
>NW_018192909.1:0-375 GCF_001263595.1 Phalaenopsis equestris
ATCTATCATTGGGAAATGAACGCCCTCGAGATGAATCAGGTTCATTCGTGAATGCGCCTCCTCATCATCATCAGGAAAAGACTCCATCAACTGGGATGTAAGAAAATAAATATAAGATATTGCATGTGTAAATACTAGGAATTGAGTGGTATGTATTTAAATACCCCTAAATGCTATCTACATCAACTTACTCCCTTACATCATGCTTTCAGGCAGCAAATCGTGCCAAAGATTCTTAGAAATTTTTGCATTGGCGTGCTGTTTTAAAACTAAATTTTGGTTTGAACATATTATGTGATAATTTTACTGGTTAATTAAGATATAATTTTCTAATTAATTATAGAAAAGGTTAATTAACCAAATTAAAAGCTAACC
>NW_018192910.1:0-375 GCF_001263595.1 Phalaenopsis equestris
ACTATCAAGCAGGGGGATTTCTTATTGAACCGTATCCAAAAACTTTCTCGTGTGATAGATTTGTAAATCTACAATTCTTCGCACCCTTTTTTTATGCTATTGATTGAGATGGAATAGAACTTGAATTTTCTTCAAGTTTTTAACTTCTGGGACTATTTCAGTATGCCCCTCAGTGACTTCACACAAGTTATTTTAGTAATGAAGATTTGTTTTCTTGTCTCTATTCTAAAATTCACTTAAATTATCTTTTTGTTTATGGAAGATTTACATATACACCATTTGATTCTTATGTACTTGCATATCTAACACCAAAAGTTCAATTTTTACATGCATACCACTGCACCAGTGCATAGAAAGGTGTGTTTAGCTTTTTTT
>NW_018192911.1:0-375 GCF_001263595.1 Phalaenopsis equestris
TTATGCAAAGATATGAATTTTTGAAGTTATGGAATTAAAAAAAAAACATTTTAAAACACATTTTGCTACTTATCCATGTCAACCTAGGCAACTCTGAACCGTGCACGTGTCTTCTTTTGATTGGGCACTGCCAGCTAAGCTAGCCCGTTGTTCATGCACCAAGAGTTTGCTTGGCGACATCTGGACCATCCATCTGATACACGCTTGATCAGACAGTCCTCCGTCATAGTCCTCAATTAACCAAACCCGTAAGACTTCCAACTTTTAGACGTAAGATCTCGCTCAATACTTAAACAAATCAAGTGTGGTTTGTTCCAACACCTTTATCTACTCAAGACAAATACATCTATATTGTTACAATGCTATGAAATTAAA
>NW_018192912.1:0-375 GCF_001263595.1 Phalaenopsis equestris
AAAAAAAAAATGATATATATACCACACAATTGTTATGTATGTACTAATGTACATACCTCAAATCTAACCATTTATACTTATATTTATTAAATTTTAGTACGCTATTCTTAAATTTTGAAAATTACATTAAACAAGAAGAGGAAGTTCAAGGCTCCATGGTTAAATCGGGGTTAAACCTGTTGTGAAAAACAACGGCAAAAAAGCGAAAAATCAGATCGAAAAATTGCAAACCAGAAAATAAAAGTAAACACTCAGATTTATGTGGTTCGACAATTTGTCTGCGCCCACGGAGCTGTAGAAGAATGTATTACTTCGAGAAATTATACCGTCGTCGATTCAACGATTAAAAGGAAGAAAGCTCGTTCTCTCTCTCTC
>NW_018192913.1:0-375 GCF_001263595.1 Phalaenopsis equestris
GATACACCATCACATTTAAATGTAGCGCACAATTCGACCTAGCTAAGCTACCTGAACCAAATAGGTCATTGGATCCTCTCTTCCCTCCACCTAAGCGCCCCCCCAGCCACCTCAGGCAGCCATGGCAACTACCCTAGCCTCTCCTATAAGTACAACATCCTTCACGAACAAGGGGGGAGAGGTCAAAATTCCTTAGAGAGACTCTACTAGATTTTTTCAAGAGCCACTTCTGGCCCTCTTAAGCTCAACCCAACCACTTCCAAGCAACCTCCTCCAATGTCAGAGCCCAATTTCTCAACCCTAATTTAAGCTGAATTAACACATATTTCACCACAACTCTACAGTCAATCAAAACCAAATTCCTTGCACCCACAC
>NW_018192914.1:0-375 GCF_001263595.1 Phalaenopsis equestris
TTAAATGATCATTTTAATTTAGAAAATAAAATTTTAAAAATAAATTTAGTTAATCAATCAAAATAAACTTTTTAGTTTAGGAAAAATTATTTGAGATTCCCTTAGAATAGAGAAATACTTAGGCAAAAGTCTATGATTTTTCGAATTAAATTTTTATTATTGATTATTTATTGATTTCAAAAGAATGTTTTAATTTTTTAGAAAATATAATTTTATTACAAAAATTATTTTTATATTTTAATTAAACCACTCTAAGTTCAAATAATACAAAAATAATTAAAATTTCCTAATACATTTCTTAGTTTATTTTTGAAACACTTAGACATAAATATGTATTGAAATGTTTTTATATTTTTGGAATTTTTAATTATTTTT
>NW_018192915.1:0-375 GCF_001263595.1 Phalaenopsis equestris
GACATATCACTTCATAAAAGAATCATCCAAAGTGTCTAGATGCATTGTAACACTCCAAGTGGTGTTAAGAACAATTGTCCCTTTAAAAATTCAAGAAAAATTCCTTCTGAACTGCGTTAATTTGCAAAAATTCATCATTGGCGCTTATGGCGCTAGTTCTGGCACATCTGACACCAGCTTGCTTAAGTCCACACTGTTCTGGGCTTTTGCGCTTCAGGCACCAAATCTAGCTCATCTGGCTCCAACTCTCTGTAAAATGGCACTTCTGGCCCCAATCCGGTGCATCTGGCACCATCTCTCTATAAAATGGCACTTCTGGTGCTAGAATTACCAAAATTCATTGTTTTGGCTCCAAATTTTATCCTTTTTGCTACT
>NW_018192916.1:0-375 GCF_001263595.1 Phalaenopsis equestris
ATTATTTATCGTCTTAGCATTGCACGAAGAAACATCAAACACTCAAGTATTTAAAGAAAAGTAAGCATGAGTAGACATATCAACTTTTTACATGGACCTTTGAACTATGAGATCTAACATAGTTGAAATAGTCTACTATGAATGGTGAGTACACAAGTTCACTCTTCTCGTGAATTAGGGAAAAGAAATTACAAAATTGCATAGCTGTAATCTGATTGTAGTTCTTGGCAACAATAAACAAGGGTAGAACCGGCTTCTTTAGATGTGAATATTTCTTGATCTTATCTGTGTCATGCCTCGAGATTCATGTTTGATGTTCATTTTTTGGTGAAAGTTAAATATTACAAAGAAAGCTTATAACTTTTAATGCGTGCG
>NW_018192917.1:0-375 GCF_001263595.1 Phalaenopsis equestris
GCAAGTGCTTTCCCATGCCTTTGAGTACATAGGCTATTAACTCTTCAACAAGGCTATGGAGGTGCCTGAACTCCTCCATGTCATGTCTATGGTCTATGTGGTACTTGTGGTATTTGTTAGGATTCCATAAGGAAGCTTCGATTTTCATAGAAATGTGGCCTTTTGGAAGTATTCCTTGTCTTGAATGGCTTCCAGTAGTTCTGACATCGAGATCCTCAGCCTCTACATTCGTCGATCGTCTGTAATGTGATCATTCTTATCGGCTACATCTTTGTTTATTTCTGTAGGCTTCATTATCTCTGTAGGAAGGCCGACCTCTTTCATGCTTCGGTTGAGGTCCCTCCTTCCCTCTCCACTCATTGTCTAGCGAGCCCT
>NW_018192918.1:0-375 GCF_001263595.1 Phalaenopsis equestris
TCTATTTTGTATGCGGCCCTATCGAACAAAATAAAATAAAACTGTTAATTTCTAGTGAATAGATATGATTGTTGTCCATGGTATAATCCTGGTTAAGTAACAACAATTTAGTCCATTTACTCTGTATACTCAACTTTTATGTTTCCAAACCAAATCCTTGAAAATTTTCACCTTTATTTAACTTTTCATTTATTTCAGCTTATATCAATAATAAAAAATATCATATAAGAAAAGCAACAATAAGTTTCGACATTTTAAATATCATTTATAAGCATCACCATAACCAGCATAACAAAGTCTTGGACTTAATGTTAATCCATGATGTAATATAACAGCATTTGAAAATTCTATGATCACTCCACAACAACTAATATT
>NW_018192919.1:0-375 GCF_001263595.1 Phalaenopsis equestris
ATTTAACTATTATTAAAAGAATTTATTCCCTCCACAGTACTAAAAAGACTACTGATTTGAATATGAAGATATGTTCTGATACCACTCAAATTATCATTCATCAAGATGTTATCTACTCTAACTTAGTGGCCTAACCATTTTGTCATATAGTGAAATTTCTTATGTCACCTATCCCAAGATTGTTCCCGCATGAGCAAGCTTAACTTCGATGTTTATGCTCCAAATGTTACACTAAAATATGTCTCAATTGTTTAGATTACAACTTCATTCTATTTAAGGGATTTCACACTAATAACAAGAATAAACACAAAAGTAAATGATGTTCAAAACAATATCATTGTTGCACCGACACAATCCTCACTCTCACCGAGGATA
>NW_018192920.1:0-375 GCF_001263595.1 Phalaenopsis equestris
ATTTAATATGATATGTGTTGATCTACTCACCACACAATCAGATTAATGGTCCACTCTGATCAAATGCCTTTTTTATTCTCCTTTTAATTTTAATAACAATGAGTTCAACCTGAGTCCTGATGTTTGGAGTAATGTTTGAATCGTGACTACTTTCATTGAGACACATATTTCTTCTTATATTATCTTGGTTCGTATGCTATAGCCTGTAATATAATAATACAACTTATGCAGTTCATTTGACTATTTTTTAGTTACAAGTACAATTCTAATTATAGATTGTCCTTGTGGATAGCTGTTATGTTGAAACTGTATGTACATAGGGAAAAATTTTTGTTGAGATATTGAATTTTAGCTCCTGAATATGGAGATATGCCT
>NW_018192921.1:0-375 GCF_001263595.1 Phalaenopsis equestris
CTAATTCTTCTTTAAATCATGTTACCAAACATTCATTTAGGCTCCTCAATCGGAGTAAACATTATGCGCTACCAAATGTGCACTTAGCTTGTCTGCATGTAATATTTCATCCTACGATTTCTCTATTGAGCAAATAAAACAAAATCGAAAAAGAGGAAGAAGAAATGAGAAACATTGAAACAGAATAAATGGATTATATGCATATAATTGCGAAAAATGTGAGAATTACATAATGTAAATTATAATAAACACATGAATTAGCCATTGACCATGCAGACCAACAGATGATAAAAATGGGGCATAAAGCTTATATATTTATAATGGAAATAGGAAAAAAAAAAAGAAAAAAACATTAGCTTCATTCCATCTTCTTTT
>NW_018192922.1:0-375 GCF_001263595.1 Phalaenopsis equestris
GCACTTTAAAGAATGGTATTTTCATGTTTTTATTGTAGGTATTTTAGGCATTTAGAACAAAAGTACCAGAAAGGACAAAATTTGTAGCCAAAACAGCGAATTTTGAGATTTTGACGCCTGAAGTGCCACTTTTCAGAGAGCTGGCGCCTAAAAGGCCATTTAATAGAGAGCTGGCGCCTGAAGCGCCAAAACCTATAATAGTGTGGCCTTAAGCACATTGGTTCCTGAAGCGTCAGAGATAACTTTTCGCGGATTAAGGCAGTTTGAGATGAATTTCGTGCAAATTCTAAAAGGGACAGTTGTTCTAAACTTCACATAGAGTGATTTAATGCGTCTAGACACTCTAGAAGGTTCTTTTATGATGGGAAATGTCTC
>NW_018192923.1:0-375 GCF_001263595.1 Phalaenopsis equestris
TTGCACATTTTCTTTTAGCTCATCTAGTGTATTCTTTTATGTTTTTCTGACCACAAAAAAAATCATAAAATCTTCTCCAACTTATCATAAATGCATATTTTCTCTTAATAGTCTACATAATATATAGAGATATGGAATTAAGAACATGCTTCAAAAAGATGATTCACCCCCCATGAGAAAGAAAACATTGGACCATATTTGGATCTTCCTATTAAGAAAATCTAGCACTTCCTGAAATAAATGCAGAACCCTACTACTAATAGTCAAATTGATGCCAAGATACCTAAGTGGTAATTCATCACGAATAATGGCAGTATATTTGTTAATCCAAAAAATGAAAGAGGAGACACCCCTACCTTTGTAAAACTGACATTT
>NW_018192924.1:0-375 GCF_001263595.1 Phalaenopsis equestris
TTGTCTCTATCGGGTTGTTAGTCATTGTTGGTCAATTTTTTGAGAAAATAATTTAATTTAGCTCAACCATTTAAAAATAACATTATAATTTTGAGACATGAGACTAAGTAGATCTCATATATTTAATAGTTTAGATAGTTGAGAATAATACCCAAAGGAATACACCACCTCGAGAGATGAGCATATCACTTGTTAGTTAGCTCAACCATTTAAATTAAGAAATTCAAGACATCTATTTAGTCTGTGAATTTTGTGACAAAAAATTCCCCTACCCAATATAAAGATTAGATAGGATTTATATTACTTGGGTTCATAATTCCCTATAAGAGTAATCCCCTACAGTTAATTACATCTCAAGCGACCAAAGTCACTTAA
>NW_018192925.1:0-375 GCF_001263595.1 Phalaenopsis equestris
TTTGGGATGGTGTCACAAGGGTCGTGCTCCACAATCGATGAAAGCAAGTAGGCCTAAGACATTCAGTACACACTAAACATAAAAATTGCACTTCTAACACTTTGGTGTTTTATAACTAAGACTTAGAGTAATACATAGATATTACACTAAAGCACTCAGCCAAGGCACTGGTCTTCATTGTGGCTGGTTTAGTCAACATTTCGATGAACTTGAGAAAGCAAAAGATATTGGGTTTTCGATGGACTAAGCTTATTATGGGAAATACCCTTGGTCAACGTATTAGCCAAAAGCATTAACCTGCATAACTAGTTATGAATGGCTTGAGGTTAATGAACTTGATCACATCATGATTGTGCCACAAAGCGATTACTCCAA